>NC_134517.1:16831490-17096665 GCF_027942865.1 Odontesthes bonariensis
TCCGTTCTTTCTTGTAGACAGCCTCTGAGCGGAATTTCCAATTCAGTCTGTTGTCCAGGTAAACTCCCACGTACTTATAGTATTCTCGCCACCTACTTCTCTTCTCCCAGACTAAAAGTATGTGATGGTTTTTGGTGACCAACAGTGCCAGTCTTTGCTTTTATATCTTCATGACATTGTGGACTTCTCCTCTATTGTCGCGCAAACCATCTGAAGAGGTTTGAGGTGGTGCTGGGGCGGCTGCAGCAGTAAGGACTGAAGGCAAAACTCAGCAAGTGTGCCTTCTTTCAGCGTGAGGTACGCTACTTGGGGTTTGTGATTTCTGACTTGGGTGTCTCCACAGATCCAAGTAAAATACAGGTGTTTGCCAACTGGCAGCCCCAAACTACCATCTCGGAACTGCAATCATTCCTTGGCTTTGCCAGTTACTATCGGTGGTTTGTGGAGGACTTTGCCAAGTTGGCTGCCCCTCTAGATAAGCTGGTTGCAGAGGTTGGAGGCACCAAGTCCAAAAAGAGGTCGGAGCAAGAGGTCACTGGGCACCGGACTGACGAGCGCAATCACAGCTTTGAGTTGCTTAAGTCCAAGCTGACCACTGCGTCTGTGCTCGCTTAAGCCGACTTCTCCCTCCCGGTCATTCTGGAGGTTAATACAAGTCATGGTGGCCTTGGAGCTGTGCTGTCACAGGAGCAGGGGGGCAAGGTACCACCCATGGCCTATAACAGTAGGGGTCTGCATCCCATTGAGCGCAACATTGCCAACTACAGCCCCATAAAGCTGGGGTTCTTGGTGCTCAAGTGGGCCATGACTGAGAAATTTAGGTAATATCTGCTGGGGCATAAGTGTGTTGTCTACACAGACAACAACCCACCAAGTCACATGTCTACTGCTAACCCTGGTGCCACTGAACAACGATAGACTCCTAAGCTTGCATATTTTCATTTTGAAATACTGATCGGGGAGGAGTAACAAAAATGCAGATGCCTTGTCTCGTCCACATCCTCCTGGAGCATAGGATTTGAAAAGCCAAAGCTCTTACAGCAGGCTCTACAGGTTCAGAGGTCTGAAGCCTCCCAAGCCACCATTTTTGCCACACTGCACTATATCTGACATCTGCGTGCTCCAGAGGACTGGCTCTGTTATTTGGGAGATCTTGCCATTCTTTGAGCAGAAGTGGCGCCCCAACCATGAGTTGTCTCCACCTACTTTGGCACTGCTCTGACCGCTTGGTTGACCAGAGTGGGGTCCTATATCGCCAGGACTTTCGACCTGATAGTGCCGAGGCAGTGTTACAGTTGAGTTTCTTTCTGAGATCCATTAGAAGCATAACCACTGGGGTGTTGAAAGAACCCTGGAGCTGCTATGCCAGCAGTGTTATTGGTACAGGTATATCTGCTGACGTGGCACACTGGTGCCATACTTGTGAGAGGTGACGGGTTGCCAAAGACACTCAACAGGCGTTCCATAGTTCCATGGGACATCTGTTGGCTTCTCAGCCCAATGAGATTCTTGCCATAGACTTCTCTGTGCCGGAACACACCCATAGTGGGGTAGGAAACGTCCTGGTGATGACTGATACATGTGCTATGTATACATGTGGTATGTACAATGGTACACGTTGGCCATTGCTACCCGTGATCAACGAGCCTCAACTGTGGTTCAGGTTTTAGTGAATGAGTGATTCTGGTTGGGGGTCCCTGCCCGTATTCATTCGGACCAGGGCCGGAACATTGAGAGCTCACTGATTCAGCAACTACGCACCCTTTATGGGATGAAGAAGTCAAGGTTACTTTAATGTGTTGTGGGTCTCATGCCAGTGCATTTAGTTCACAAGCCATCCTTCTAATTGGTGCATTCGGATCCTGCCACTAAAGCCTGATTTATACTCGGAAACCAGGTCGTCTGCATGTGTGTCGCAGTTAACGCAGACATGCCCCCCCCCCACGCAGACACTACGCAGACACTACGCAGACATTGTGCACTTCCTCAAAATTGTAACTCACCGCAGACAGTGCCGCAGACATCGCCGCAGGGAGGAGAGAAAGGAGTCCTCTGATTGGTCAACTCTACATCCGCTCTACACTATGGGTATTTCCGGTTTGCTAACCGGCTGACGCTAACCGTGCTAATCGTGACGATTCTTTCCCTCTCTGCCAGCTCCAGTAGTAGCAATATTTCTTCTATTTCTAGATCGATCAGCTGCATCTCAATCAAAGTGCGCATTCGTCCAGTAGCCATTGTTGTTGAATGACCTCCGTAACCGTAACACCCACAATCCTAGCTTGTTCGTGATTGTCCCTCTTGCGTTGTGGCGTGGGATTAACATAGCGCAGTCAGCGCTTCAAGGCATAAATCAAAAATAATTGCGTCGTGTCTGCGACAAGCTCACTGCGACACACAGCTGTGAAGTATATACGAGCCTTAATGCTGCTGAGGTGACGCATACACCTTACCTCCCCAAAAGGTGATACACACCGCTGATTGGTATCTATGTATGCATTATGGCCTGCTTGCTCTGTGCAGAGAAATGCTGTTGCTTTGCTTGGCTTTTGTTCTGCTTTGCTGTACTACTTTGCCCCACCATATCGCTCTGTCACTGCTGTTGACTGCAAACAAATTTCAATCGTCAGCCTTATCTGACAGACTATATTTTATGTTTATGTTTATGCATTTGGCAGACACTTTCATCCAAAGCGACTTACACTGGTAGGCGGGTAGGGTGAGGGGGCCATGTCTAAGGACCACATGAAAGGTGGCAATCTTACCACTACACTAACCAGTTCATTTTATATGGTGTGCATGAGTGGTTGGGGTTTAATTTAGGGTTTTCTTATTTTCTTTGGAATTTTAAATTGAATACATTTAAAGGGACACTATGTAATAAATTAAGTCATTTATTAGCTCAAATCAACATATTCATTCATAAATTAGTCCTCATTGGTGTAAAATGATCTCTGTCAAAAATCTCAATTATCCTCCTGAGTGAAGAATAACTTGTCTGTATCTACATAGAGCGGGCAAGCTCTATGGAGGCTGCCATGTCCTTCCGGTCTATGAAAAACGACTAAGTACCGAGAGGGACATAAAGCACTTCGAATCGCGTTTTCCCCAACGCCAGGCCTGCAAGCGGAAATGACGTCATTTTGACATCGAATTTGTGCATTCACCAATCTTTTCGTATTTTACGTTTTCTTTCAGGTACGAACAGAATTTACGAGTGATCCAGAGCTGTCGTAGGAGTTTCCTAAAACAGTCTGCTGTAATTCAAATCAAGTTTGCTTGACTAATGGATTGTATATTTAATTTCTTTGAAGCAAACATAAATCAATATATACATTTACCACATAATGATGCTGAAATTATTCAGTTTGACTTAAATTATGCACTAATCGAATGTTAATTTAACTGTAACAAGGTTAATGGGAAGTGTAACCAGCGGCTGATTTTCTACTTTCGGATGCCTTAGCGCGTCAGGCTCTTGGAAGAGACCGTGTAGAGACAAACGATTTAGATTGCCAAGGACTGTGCTGCTGCAAATATGCAGCTTGCTAGAGCCACAACTCCAGAGAGAACCATGCCAATAAAACCCAATTCCACCACACGTCCAGGTCCTCACCACCCTTGGATTTTTGGCCACGGAACCTTTCAGAGGGAGACTGGAGACAGATCGGGGGTGTCCCAGTGAGTCGTGCGCTCCCATTGGTCATCAAAGCTCTCATCAGTTTATCACCCATGATACATCAAATTCCCATATACCGCTGTCCAACAAGTGCAAATGAAAAGGGACTTTCATGCCGTGGCTGGACTGCCAATCATAATCGGAGCACGAGACACATATACGCATTAAAACACCCGTGCTGTCGTGGAACACACTGAACTGAAGGCCAGGTGGGTGTGTCTCGATACAGCGGGGGGGCAAAGTGCTCTATAGCCCAGAGAAGGCATGCCAGATTTGCACAATATTGCCATGAACGAGGGTCTCCTACAACCTGAACCAGCCCAGGCAGACCAGAAGGTGTGGTGCCAGAAGACCCCCCTCATGGACCGCCTCATCAAAGTGCCAACATGATGAGGCAACAACTGATTGCACGGCTTTAGTTGCAGTCATCGAGCGCCTGGCCAGGGTGAGACGTCTTTTTTTTTTAAAGCCATTTTCATATCAAACCATTTATTTTTTATTTCAGTGACATTACAAACTACAGGTGATAATAAACAGCACTCCTAATTGCTTCCCATTTCTTCGCTTTAGCAGGTCCCGTAATTCCACTGCTGACACTGCTGAAATGACAGATTTTGCTTTTTGGATCTTTGAAAGCAGAACTTCAATCTCAGAGCCCGTAAAGTTGTTCTTTTTGCGCCTTGATGCTATTCTCATGACTCAACACTTCCTGGCACAGGAGCAAGGAAGCACAGCCTTATATGGTATAATTTTGGGTGTGGAGTATCCGAATTTACTATCCTCGTGCACGTGCAATTATATACGCACAGGTGGGATTCATCATTTACGCAGGTCGTTTACACACTTTTTCCGAAGTTAAGAGCGTTTGTTGAATCTGACGTGGCGTGTTCGTACGAGACCTTCGTACAAAAAAAGTAAGAGAAATTTAGAACAAAAATACGAAAATGTTCTTGCATGAGGCCCATTGTTCCAGAAGTGGTTTGTGATTTTATTCAGATACAGCTTTGCAAAATTAGGCTTTGCTGTCATGTTTTGTTTTGTTTTTTTCCAAACAACTGTCAGGACAGGTCAGACATGGATGAAGACAGGAAGTTGACAGTAGAGAACTTGATTTATTTTGAAATTATACAGAAAAGCACAGCCAAGCGGGGACACCATTAAACTAAAGTGTGACAAAAAAAAAAAAGAAATTGCAAAAACCTGACTGACTGTAAACACGAAAACTAAATTTCTATGAAGCAAAAACATGAGTAGTGACAGCGAGGATGTAACAATGACTGTGAGAAAAAGGGGAGCTATAGTGATTCGTGAATGGTAGCAGCTGGTCCTCAAGGCACACTGCCTTGAGGATCAGGGTTGGGAAACACTGAACTAATGGACATGGAAGCTGAGGTAACTGTGTGAGAGAATGGAACAGGAACTAACATAACTGAATCAAGACAAGACTAAGACCAAAAGACCAAACACGATTAGCTTAAAAATCAAACGAAAGACTAGAATACAAAATAAAGAAAGCCTGATAATGAACCACGAACTCAAGAACACAGACCAAAGTGAAACAATGAGCCCAGAAATCCAAGACCAAAGTCCAAAAAATACTCAAAACCTGACAACCTATCCAATTCAGTCTTTTTCTAATTGTACTGTCATGAACTTTAACATTTAACATGCTTAGTGAGGCCCGTAGAGTCTGAGATAAAGCTCTTGGGGTTCTTTGTAATTTCTCTGAGCAAAGCATGATCTGACCTACTGTAGGTGTAACAAGGTGTTACTGAGACATCTACTTTTGTGGAGATTTACATCTGTCCTGAATGTTCTCCGCTTAGGAATAAACTTTCTTTACGTAGAATAGCCTTATGAACCTTCCAGATTGATGGGTAGCTACAATTTGTTCTCTAAGATCATTCCTGATGTCTCTCCTCTTTGGCATTGTGTTAACACTGAAAGCTCAGACCAACAAACTGCCAAAAATTCTAAATTGAAAGAGTTGGTCACACTTGCTGATAATCATTTTAATAAGTGTATTTGATTAGCATTGCCTGGCTGCTTATTGCCCTTTTTATCTCTATGGAAGCAGTAAGGCTTTTTTCTATTTGGCTTGTTTTTTGTTTTTTTTTGTGGGGGGTTAGTAATTAATGAAGACACAGTGCAATATACTATGTATATCTCCATCTCAGGTTGTATTTATCTATTTATTTCTCCATTTTAAAAGCTGGGAAGAACCAGTTGATATTTTAATGTCATGTTATGTAAAACCTGAGAATCATGTATCAATGTGCTTTCTTTTCCACATCACTGTAAAATGTCCTGGCAACAAATCACTTGTATGCTCAGAATGATGCCTACAGATAAGGCCTGCAACAATCTTTCAAATATTTAAGAGCCATAGAAAATACAGGTTGGGTGTTTAGACCTAAGCTAAGCTTATTCATAAATGTTTTGTAATAAAGTAGCTAACAAAGGGCACAAAGGGAGACATAACAAGGGATAAAAAAAACAAGTGTGTCAAAAAAATCTAGAAAATCAGGTCAGAATGTGTGTGTTGATAAGAATCACAATCATCCCAGTTTTACACTGTAAACAGGAAGAACATGATATCACAGGCTTGCTTTAAAAAGTGGTACTTCTAAAATAAAGATATTACACAAAAAACAAACTTAACAAACTATCGCATAACGTAGTGTTGTGAAAATCATATTGCAGATAAGGTATCAGCAAAACCCCAAATATACTAAATCATTTTACTAGTAGAGAAGAACATGTGGATAAAATCTGTTTTTCCAGCCAGCTGCCATCTACATTCGTGGGTACTATGTGCTGTGATATATAGTCAAACATGAACAGATTATGTTTCCCAGCTCTTTTAGAGCACAGATTCTGCTGCCCTGCTGTCTTTCAAGGTTTCTCTCTGTCTGCTCTGGCTTAAACAAGGTCACCTGTGCCCCTGCAGGCTCCCTGCAACCTTGAGCGGCTAACTGACCGGGAAATGTGTGTTCTCCCATTCCACCACCTATGTGTCCCAGTGTCAATCAGCCAGATACAGAGCAGGGCTGTCATCAAATGTTCCAGAAATGCTGCCACTGGGACATTATGTCACTCCAGTAGATTTAATCTGAAAACAAAGGACATTTGCTCAAGGCCATCCGTGAACTAAGGAGAAAGAGTTCAACTTATCAACAAATGTTAATTGTATTAAGTGCCTCGAAATATAAGCTGAAGCCTGAAATGCATCCTCTAATGTGTGTGTTTGAAAGGATCAGGCTTGTTTTTTTTTCCGTTTTTACATAGTAAAAGCTTTTTAAATAAAAGCAAGCCACAGAGTGCTACAGGCATAAAAGCCACAATACTGAGTGTACCTGGGACCTTGGTTTACATGTAAAATCTTGCGACCTTGCCTCTACTGCCCTCCATGTTTAAAGCTCTTTGTGACAAAGAAATTACTTTATGAACCTCTGAAAAACACTCCAGCGCTTCAGCCTCCCTTTTAGTTTCATTTCTAAACCATGAAAGAAGCATTATTTAAAAATCTCTCCAGCCTGCTTTTCATATTCTCTGTCTGTGTCACTGCTCATATGTCACTGTGTTTCCTTCACCATTTGACATTAATTGAACTTTCTGTTAAAGAGAAGGTAAATAATTTGACAAATTTGGTGGGGTTGAGGCTTTGTAAATAAATACTCGGAGAGAGACTCATGCATTTAGTGTTACCTTCAGCCCCTTTAAACAATTCAGCTCAACAACCTCTGCCGGAACAACGGATCTGCTTTTCATTTGCCCAAGGTCTGTGGAAATCAGTTTAATTGAATGCGCTCACACCACTGAGCTTGGCATTGGCGGAATCATATTTGTATGTGAGCATTTTCTGTTTAAGTCTGTAAGGACTTGGTTCTTTTTAAGATCTACCTGGAATGTTCAAACCAGATAGAAGCAGAAATACCGAACATGTGTCTCTGCAGCCTTGAGACTTCACAGGGCTCCGACTATGTGGCAGCTCAGTAAACACAGTTTCCTCTTGTGGCTCTCTGTTTGGACAGGAAACAAGGAAGCTGATCAAACACCGGCCCAGAAGGCCATGGCCAAACTAAGCTGGAATGGAGTTGCAGGTCTTTCAAAGCACTTTAAATGAGAAGGAGGGGACAAATGTCACTTCCGATGTCCAAATGTGCCTTCTTTAGTGTCTCAGTTGTACAATTTGTACAGTATTTTCCCCAGACACATCATGCAGCTTAGATATTCTTATCTCAAGCCGTAACCAGTATCACAAACACACTGTGAAATTTGGTGTAAGTGCCTGACTGCCTGCGTGCTAGAGATTTACAGCCCAGTCTTCATGACATCATAGTCTGAAAGCAGGAGAGCGCAGCTGATAAGAAAGATTAACTGGATGGATAGATGGTAGCTGAATGAAGAGGAGGGATAAGAGGCACAAGGGCAGAGGGCTTAATAAGTTAGGTGATAATGCTACCCTCTTGTGACTGTTTTTCAAACTGCAGTTTTCATGAGAAAGTCATGAATGATTCTACTAGTGTGGGGGAGATTGAAACTTTTTTGCAAAGCAGCTGATTTAGATGTGGCAAAAGGTTTTTTTTTCAAATCAAAATCAAATCAAATCAAATTTATGTATATAGCACATTTCATGTACAAACAGTTCAAAGTGCTTTACATAAAATAAAAGCATTGCAGCAGGGAGTGGAAGAAGCATTAAAATACATAAAAGAATATAAAGAGAAACAAATAAAATAATTCAAATGAATTTAAAAACAAGCAACAGTCTAGATAAGTTAAAAGATAGCGTGCAGATTTCATGCATAGACACATGAGAAAATAAATGTTTTTAACCTGGATTTTTATCTCTTTTTAGTTTAATTTCAGTAGTTCTTCAAATGGTCCAACATCTCACAGATATAAAAGAATAAAGAGAAAAAACAAAAACTGAAAACACATTTGTGCATCAGAACTTTGTTTTTATATATTTTCTCTCTACATACTGTATTTCCTCTCTCATTAATCACCCATTAATAACCTCAGGAGCCAAAATCAATTTCTGCTGCCAATGTGATTGTACTTTTTATTTAAGAATTGTTGCATTGCTTGTTATAAACGAAAAATACATCTATTCCTCCTTCATCAGTGAAAAATCCAGAGTCTATAAATAAATAATAACAGAAATTATATTACTGCAGTATTAATTATTATTGAATATAAGCTATTGTTATAGATAGGCAGTAAAGTAAGATACAAAATCACCTGACAAACATGTAGAAACCTGAAGTGTAACAGAGAGAGAGGGGAAGGTGTTGTAGATATCTTCAGAGGACGCCATTAATGGGTCAGGGTGTTGCTTTTGTAGCTTGGCAATAATTTAGCCGATGAGTACACATGCAGCATTGGCAGGTAAGTGAACTTTCTCAGTTCACTTGGACAGAAGTTCAACATGGACAGAAACTCCCAGCCAACAGTTCAACATCTAGAGTGCAGAGACGCTTCTTTTCATTGACATGTTCCAGATTACACCATCTGTTTTTAACAAGCTCGGTAATCCTCCTTCGCTTTTATCGCTCTGTCTGCAGTCTCTGTCTGACCGTGTAGTTGTAAAGCTGAGTAGAGAGGTGTTAGAGTTGTGCCATCTTGCTAAATCCTGCTGGGGTTTTTTTGTCAGACCTTTGAATTTTTACATTCTTACCTTTAACACTCGGGGAGGCGTCAGTTTTGTCCCACATTCATTTTGCAGCAATAAAACCAACACGAAAATACAGCAAGACTCATAGGCCATTGTTCTAGAATGCCGCTGTTCCAGTGGCAGACTGCTGCAGTAGCCCTGGACATCCATCCATCCATTTTCTGCACCCGCTTAATCCAACTGTCGGGTTGCGACTGGGAGCAGTTGATTTGGCTTTTCCTCCAAATCCAGATCAGTTGAAGAGAGGATGTCCAGTTTACAGAGAGAAACAAAAATGAGAGAAAGGAGGAGGCAATTTAAACCTTCTTTTCTTGATCATCATGGGAAGTGTGCAGTCACTGAAGGATCAAATAGATGTGCTTGGAGCCCTGATGAGGACACAGCAGGAATATCAAGGCCATTTTTTTAATCCAAAATATTACTGGAGAAACTTCTCTAACAGCCCAATCCATTCATGGCGATCTCTGAAGATTTAAGTCACCTCTGCTACACTTAAAATTTCGAAGTGTTTGTATGTTGTTTTTTTTCATTTCATTTTGTATCTTGTTATCTATAACAATAGCACATATTTTATAATTTTTACTGCAGCAATATAATTTCCCCGCAGTGATTGATTAAGTATCACTCAACTGAACTGAATAAAGAACTATAACCAGCCTTGAGCAGAAGTCCAAGTGCTGTTCTCAACATAGTCAATTCAGTCAGGAATTCCATGAAGATAAAAGAGATTGAGAAACCACGAGGGACCTTGTTTGAAAGTAGCCAGGACATCTGGTGCTAGCTTAAAGACAAAGTGTGGTCGCACTACATTGGGATTTTTTTTTCTTCTACAGCGTAATTACTTTCTTGCACAGTAAAGGCCAAGTGAAGCAGCAATAAGCACAATTATCGAGTGATCGTGACCTTTGCTGCATGAATGAAAAAGTGAAGTCCCGATGCTCCTGGTTTCATGACAAAGAAATACACCTAACATACAATTGAATTATACATGATACTGATTCTTGTTTATAGCTCTGGCAAGCATTACATTCAATGGTACCACGGTACTTTGAATGGTTTGTCGTTCTGTCTGAAATGAGCGTTCTTTGGAAAAAAGGAGAAATAGCAGTTTCAGTTTTCAGTTCCTCTTTATTGTCTTACACTTGACATTGACTTGCACTAAAACTGCGAGAAACTTAAAAAACAACACATATTCAAGTGTCAACAGCAGGTCAAAATATTGACAAATAATTACAGCAAACCTTAGCAGAGCTAATGAGAGAAAAAGACATTAAATGCAGTCGTTAGTTCCATCTTTTTTCTACTTTTCCTGAGGGGGTTAAAATAAAATGAATGGCAGGATAAGAATATAGTTCCTTAACGCTGGGGTTGCTCCTCTTTGTTCTCTGTGAGCTGCTCCCTGGATGCCTCATTTGAAATCTGCAGAAAGGGTGTGCTGATCTCACTTGACTGCATGTCACCAGCCACCCGCAAAAAACAGCTCAGGACCATGTCCTTAGCCAGGCTGGCTTCTAGATTGCCTTCACGACTGAGCTGCAAAGTGATCTGGTCGAGGCTGGTCAGAACCAGCTCTGAGCCCAGTAGAGGGCAAATGTTGCCGGTTCCAGACTCTGAACCAGGCCCCCCTTCTCTTACCATGTTCTCCATCATGTATTGCTGGTATAAATCCAAGAGTTTTTGCTCCAGGTAGTGATTTAGAAGGGAGTTGGAAAATGGACCTTCACGTCCCTGGAACAAAAAGCTTCGATCACGGCCACTACCCTGTCTCCAGTGATTTGAACCTCTCCTCAGTGGATACAGCAGCCCACTCTGAGACGTTTGTCCTGGGGGAGAATCCTCCACAGCTGGAGGGACATCACAGGATTGGAGGAAAGGACCGACAGCATGCGCCTCAGTACAGACCCGTAGCTCACCATCATTGGCTGACAGAGGCAGCACCTGGTCACCTCCAATATGGAGGTCACTATAGTTTTTACAAATGCTCTGACAGAACGAGGGAACCAAGAAAGGGGTATCGCCACCTGAGCAATCCTCGGCTGGGATCTTTATCTCTGGAGAGATTTCTCTGCCTGTAAAGGCTCCCTGAAGATTTAAGGACTGCAAGGGAGGAATGAAAAAGTCCAATGAAGCACTCGTGTTGTCTGAGTCACCTGTTTGCTCCTGGGAGCTGTGATGAATGAGCGGAGCTGGTCTGGTGGAGCCAGGTACGAAGGTGGCTTTCGATGGATTATCAGCACTCCGAAAAGACTTTTGAGGAGGGATGGAGTCCAAGTCCTCCACTTCCCCGTAGGTCATCCTCAGCAATCTGCCCTCACAAAGCATGGCTGCAAGAAAGATCATATACTTAGTAACTCATAAAACCTTATACTATTATTAAATGTCAACCTAACACACCTCCAAATGTAGTCAGCTGAATAACTGTAAGACTCAAAGAAAAAAAAACACAAAAACACTTGGCTCTGTGGAATCTTTATAGATTTTTAAAACTGCTCATGACCAGGCTACGATATGCTGAAACAATGACATTTTCTAGTCACCATAAAACTTGATCATTCTCAAATGTTTCCTGATCTCTAAAACAGTTTAAATGTTAAAATGTCAAAGAAAGGCGATTAATCTGCTGCCTGCATCAGGAGGTCCTAAATGGATCCCTCAAACAGGCTTTAAAATTCATTTCAGACACATCTTCCTACCTTGAACCAGTCACACTCTTTGAATCAGGGGTGCAAAGTGTCCCTCCACAGTCAAAATGTTTTCTTAAAAAAAACAACAGCTATTTATTTTTCACGATCTGTATGAATAAGAGCGCACATGTGCGTGAATATTGTTTTTATACCATGCCAAGAGGAAGTGCGAGAAATTTTTTTCACTCTTCCCATTTACGCTTACTTGGTGTTGCAGCTGCTCTCATCCTGAACGCATCCAAGCTCGTTGACAGCATTATGACAAACACGATGACATATCACTTCCTTAAAACATGTCTTCTGCTTCTACATTGTAACTAAACTTAGGAGGCACTTCTGCATTGATATTTCCACTGCAAAATTAAATCAAACGGCTTGACGCAGAGGGAAACGAGCGGTCATTTTTAATTGAAAACAGTGATGTTTCGTTTCTGTAAAAAAGAAACAGGTGTTAAATGCAGAAGAAACCTATATTTGATCAAAAGAAATATCACGGAAAGCGGCAGACACCAATTCCTCTTTTCGTTTTCTAACAGGTGACCACCCGTTCTAAGTTTGTTTGAGGTTGTTCAAATCTCATGCAGCTTTTAAAGCTCAAAGGTGTTACCTGCATTCAGGCCAAAAGGCAGAAGTGTGACTTCACACTCAGTCAGTCATCATTTCCTCCACGAAACTGAGGATGAGGCCTTGAAATATGATCATTTGGGGTTTGTTTTTTTCCCCCTCGCTTGCTTTTAGTTCCTCTCTAGTGTATTGCGTCTCTTTCGCAAGGAAAGCTGCCCCCTAAATCAGTTGTGTGGTGAAAGTGCAGACGGGACTTTTTAGGCTGTAATTATGGCCGGGATTTTTCCGACATGAAAGCCCCTTGTCTGTCTGCACAACTCGCTTCAGTTAAGACGCTTTTCTTCGCGACTTCCTCAGCTCACAACAGAGGAGCCCGACAACAGCAGCGCATGAAACCAGAGAGAAAACCTTTCATTATTAATTAAGAAAGGAAACCTGAGACATGAGTCAACATCATTTGAATTCTCAATGTTCTAGCAACATCCGTGTCATTTATACACTGAATTAATCATTCTTGCAATTAACAGCTTTTTACACAAAACCTCTAAAATCTCAATTTGTTTTACCTGCCAGCAGTTCAGCATATACACGGCTATACATTTCTTTTCTTTTTTTAATCATCTTTTGTTTCTGTCTCACACAAACACCCATAAACAGGTGGATCTGCGGCCACAAACTAAATTATACTCCTGGTGTTTGTTGGATAGTTTGTCATTATTTTTGTTCACTCGGTCTCCTGTTGATATCTGACAGGACTGCTGATCAGTATAATGATAGCGCAAAGTATAGAGTTACCAGCTCGTTGCCACTGCAGTGTTGCTGAGCAACACCCTATATCATTAGAGGCACGCTGAAGCAGGGTAGACACCTGTTTCAGATCAGTTTTTGTTTTTTTGTTTTTTTTTTTTGCCTTTGAGAAACTGTTTGGAGATTTCAGCACCCTGGATAGCGATAGGTCGCAATAAGCAGCTCCAGTGGGGTTAATGACTATTTCTGTTTGTTTGTTTAGAGGGAATATGGATGAGTGCTACTCACATATCAAGAAATCTAAAGGGCAAGTCTGAAACTATGACAGATACAGTTTAGGAGAATGTTCAGGAAGATCAATAATGTGTTCCGTCCCAACCATCACGGACACAGAGGACGGGATGATGGAGGTGGGCTTCGGGCCGAGCACGACTACCACAGCGCCTGCACAGTCAGGCTGGTCCGCAGTACCTCCATGCTTGTGGTGGGAGAGAAAACCCAAACAGCCCAGGGCTCAACTTTAAAACGGAGCAAAAGCACAGTGAGCATCGAGTCGACTTTGTACTATTATCAAAGACAAGAGGACAGAATATGGCTGTATTCCCAGAATCAGAACTGTCTCGAGTACCTGGAGGCGCTCGTGGCTCTGAGAAGGCAGTACACAAAGAGCGTGAGTGACTTGAAAAGCAACGACGCCAAGGCCACGGCGTCCTCAAAGAAGAAACCCGCGCCCCAGCCGACTTCGAAGAAGGGGGAACCGGTAAGCTCAAATTATTCTATCCCACAACATGAGGCAGAAAATGCGAAAGGCAAATATCCTGCCATTTCTAACCACAGATATCAAGAGCCAAACCGTCCACCCCCCCTGTCCCCAATGAGGAGGACACTTTGCAGTTCTTTGATTCGGTCATCGCCAGCTGCGACAGTGAACCTCTGCGCAAACCTTACAAGGACGATGGCCACGCAGACGTGGATTTCATTGGTGAGTTTGTAATTCCATTTCTGGGGACAATGAGAATTAGTATAGGAGTACAACATTATGGAAACAAGCATTTTTTTCCTTTAACGCAAAAGAACCAATTCAACATGCTTTATGAAAAAAATAATTATTATTATTCAAATCATTTCAATGCTTCATAGTGTTTGAATGACCACAATGTATTTCATACAAATAAGAAATAAATAACTTATTATAGCCTTCAGAAAAGAAAAAATAATATGTTTTAACCAATTTCCAACTCAATGACCTCTCAGTGGTTGCATGCAGTGGTGCAAATTAAATTTAAATTAATTTAGTCTATTTCAGAGCAAAGTCAACGCAACACACCCAAGTTACACCAGAGAAACATCGCCACCACCATCCTGTTTGCTGATTGGCTGATTGCGTGGAACATGCTGAATGTTGGCTGATAATGATGTGAGGCCAATGTATGCATCCACAGTAAGAAAATATACCAAAGGAGCCCTCTCTCTTTTTGACACATATAACTGGTTTAACTGTGATATATTGCCTTACTTATGTGAATGTTAAAGTATTAATAACAATACATTAAAATGACAGGATCCTTCTTTACTCCAACTCGAAATGATTAATTTAACACCTTAATCCAGCAGGCTTTACATCGATTCAGATCTGACATATAAATCATAATAAACACATAAAATATGATGTATTATGGGAAATTAGAAAGTAGTTTAGCCCCACGTTAACAGGACACATTAAAAAATGTTACTATATTAAATTTTTTTCTGAGGACTGAGCTATTACTTGTTATTTGATTTAAATGTTTCTTTATATAGAGGAATTTGTGAAATGGAAAGTTGGTTAAGCCTAGTCCCAATTTTCTCCCGTCAGCACTACCCATCTGTATTTTTTAAATTCTTGCTGGCAGGAGCCCCTTTTTCTCTTGGAGATCAAGGAGTGGTGGTCATCTAGCGATTTTAATTAAACGTGAATGTAAACATTTGTCAACTGTAGTTACTGGTCACTGCTTGCAAAGATACAGTATGTTAAGTGTGGGTAGCATTGTACTTGAGTCATGAAGTATATCAGTTCTAGTGGTTTGAAACACTGAAATGCTCGATGAAGGTCCATCTCCGTCTGTTTTCAACACATCCTGACAATTTGAGAAATAATTCTTTCCTGCGAAGCTCAGGTACCTTTTGTGGCGGTTTAATTGCGGTTAAATATCAAAACACCGTTGCTTTATTTTTTTTTGCAATTGGAGCACAAATGTCACTAATACCGCTAATGATGACTGAGTATACGTCAAGGCCGCAGAACAAAACTGGCACGCCTGAAGCGAAAGTAACCATTTATCCAAGCGTTTTCAGACCCGTGCACATATTTTAACATAACACTTTATTTGATCTCATCTCAAGTTTGCCTTATTGTTTAGCCAAGTGTCTTTCTGCCGAAAGACATTCGATTTGCTTATCATCTTGCATGAACCGTTACTGCATTTCGGGAAATGTTTTCATGTTCTAAAGACTTTTGAAAGTCTGGCGTTCTGCCTCTCAGCAGAAGAAGTGCTCCTAAGCATTCAGTCCACGTCATTCAGATACAAGACGGGGGACAAAGAATTGTGAATAATTTCAAAGTGTGCAGTGGCTCAGTATGCAACCACCACCTTCTATAACCTCGATAAGAAGGTAGGCTGTTAAAACTGTTGTTTTGTATTGTCCCGGATTTCACAGGAGAACCTATTAAAATGGCTGGTAACTATAAAGTCAGAAGCAAAAATACATTTTTTTGCCTCATCTCAGCTTCTTTGCTTTCTGTCCATCCCACAACAGTGGCTTCCAGCTCGGCTGGACACGACCTCCACTCCAACTGGGTATTGAAGGTTCCGCGGGACGCCGATGATTCCGAGCAGAAGGTGGTTCGTGACTGTGCCAACGAAAGTGTCCGAAAAAAGAAAAACCAAAACGGGTCCACGAGCAGCAGACTGCGACTGCAGAGGAACCCAATCCACCTGCCCAAAGTGGTGGAGAGCGCATTCCAGACGCTGCGCTTCAAGCCCAAATTAAAAAAAGCAGTGAAGCCTGATGGACATTTGAAACCAGCAGCACTGCCACATCACTGACAGAGCTCGGCCTAATGTGTTCGGCCAGACATCCCGCTGTGTGAAATATCCTTTTGGACAATTAATATTGGCAATACAGTATGTAAAGAAAAACAATTTCCCGAAGACTCTTCCTACTTTTAACTCTAACTGGTGCAAACCTGGCCCAGAATTTTGGCTAATAAACACGCAAGTGTTACTAATGAAATGACAATTCGGTCCATACGATTACACACTCCATATCATTTAACTGTGACAGTCAGCCAGCATGCACACACACACCGAGACAGGAACTGAAGCAGCTGCAAGAATTCAGCCGTCTTCCTTTCAAATTTCAAACTTTTTCCAGCAGTGATAGGTTGTCTTCAGAGAAAAATGCCTGTTTAGCAGAATGTGTTATAGAAGCTTTCTGAGCAGCTTCATATTAGCCTCACTTGATATCAGATATACTATACTGCAGTATATAGGGGAGGGGGTGATGACTTTGATGGCTTTTGCAAGGCTGAAAATAAAAGAAAAAAAGAAAACTTAAATTCCTCCTGACATCTTAAAGTGCTTATGAAACGAATTTTAATTGTTGGAATTTCACAGTTTTTGCTGCTGATTCTAAAGGTTCCAAGCCTTGCGATTAAAATGAGATATTGTCTGGATAATAATTTATCCGGGAAGTCATGTTAAAACGGGCTCAAAAGGAGCCACATTTTGTCTTTTTGTGCGAATTCTTTTTTTAATGCGTGACGTCATAGGGTTGACACAGAAGTTCTCGTAGTCTAACTGTAATGGCGGCGTCTATGACTAAGACATCACAGCACGGCAGAAAATATTGTGTTGCTGGAGGAACAAATGGTGTTAGTTGCAAAAATAGCAGCTTCACTGAAGGCATCTCTCTGCACATGTTTCCCAAACCAAAAACTACTGGAACTGAGGCTGACAAGGAGAAGGCAAAGACGAGAGCACGGTGGATACAGTTTGTACGGAGGCATCGTCGTGATTTTGAAGTGTCCTCAACATCCGTGTTGTGCTCCGTACATTTCCATCACAAAAGTTTCATTTAAAAATGTGGAGATCGCGGGAATGGTTGGGAATAGGAGACGTCTTTTAGCTGAAGCTGTTCCAACTATTGACATCGCTGGACCTGGTGTGCCGACGGAGACTGTCCCTGCTCGAACTACTGCTCGGGCGCGAAGACAGGTGAGTCTGAAATTTCCACATCGGACATTACTGGACTTGTTTTTTTTATATATATAATAATGTTCGCTTACTGTTCGCTTCTGAGAGGCAAGTGTCGACCACTGCTATTGGCTGAGAGCACGGTGGATCGTATCACTGCGTGCTGCCGCCTGCCGATAGCTGCACCTGTTACGGTGTTTGCTGCTCGGAAGCAGGGGACTGCTCGCTTTGCTCTTCGGTCTGCACACATATCCAGCTAGAATTGCTGTCTGGTCTCTCCGGTGATTGCGCCGGCTACGACATCCGAGGCTCCGTGGATCAGTCCTACCGATGGCTGCTGTCAGTCGTGCCGAGGCCGGGTGCCCATCTCCCTGCCGCCGACCCGTGAGGATCCGCACTGGGGCCGCGCACTGGAGGATCTCCGACCCGTTAATCCACGCCATTGTTTATTAAGCTTACATTAAAACCATGTTATTATCACATACGTTTTTTTTAAGTGGCTGGATTTCAAAGTGCCCCTTCGTTAGGTTTCAACGTGTCAAAGACAGCGCAGCAGAATGCCATATCTGCCAAACCGGCATGTTCAAATCTTTTCCAGTTTACCACAGCAAACATACACTATTGTGTCATTTGATTGATAACATCTTAATAATAATCAGCGTGTAGTAGGAGCGATGGCTGTTTTGTGCCGCCGATCCTGTGCTGAAAATGGTAACTTTCATTTCCATTACCCATACGGGAGGTGCAGAGAGCCTCTACAATATAGATATTAAATCGATTTGTGTGGCTTAAATTCAACGAAAGTTTTTCCACATAATGTTAGAGGTGTGTTCTTTCGACCTGCTGATGTTTGTATCAGAATTTTGGTTCCTTTATGAGATATAGGTCCATCAAATGTATGTTATTATCGCAGCCAGCCATACTAGCAAATAAGGGAGTCAACCCTATGACGTCACGGTCATATGGCCAATTTCGCACCAAAGGCCACATAATTCACACTTTTAAATGGCCGTTTTAACAAGTTATGCCCGGAAAATTTAGTTCAAGTTGGATTGATGGTTTTAAAAAAAGACAAAAATTTCATTTGATTGATAGATGAACATTCGTTTCAGTGCATCTTTAAGATTACTTGGACTGATCTGTGAAAAGAATATCTCTCAAGATGCCTTTTGATCTGAATCAAACAAGAGAAATGTTCAATATCTCGACGGATATGGAATTTTGGCTGATTGCAGTTCAGAGTTGGGACGCAAGTGTCTGCATTCCTTCCAGGTATCAAAGCCAACTGTAGAATGCAACAATGTCCCCTTTCATGCTCAGTCATAGACTGCCGAGAGAATGGCTGTTTGAATCGAGAGCGACGCTCGGCGAGTCAAAAGTCCAAGGCCTGAGCTGTCTGAATAGCTCCAAACCTGTTGAAATGATCTTGAACTTGAAGGGTCAATACACCAAATCGCAAAGAAATATACGAGTCCAATGATGCTGACATATCCGATTTCAGACACCCGTCACTGGTATTCAAGATAAAATGAGCTTAGATTAATATTGATTAGTGCGAATAGAAGCGAAAAGTTGAAAGTAAGCTTAGCTTACCACTGTGAGTTGGAAGGATGACAGTCTTTTTGTAATTTCGCAGGTGGAAGAGGCATTACTTCTACGTAAGTAGTAGTACCGGTACTGGCCTAACTATATTAAAACTGGAATTACAGTGTATTTTTAATTTGAAAAAAAAAAAAGACTATCTCTCGTCTTCATCAAGTTCCTTTCGAAGTATTAAAAATGAGAATAACACGTCAAATACATTTTCCTTTTTTTTTTTATTCCAAATAGGTTGCATACAAATTTTTTTTTAAAAAAACAAGAAAATACACAACAATCATTTCTTTTCTGCTTTGACCTTAGGGCTGAAAAAGGATGACATTGGCTTCATGCCAGTCTTGTCCACCTTTGCCAGGGTTTTCTGAGCAGATGTCATCTTCTTGGGTGGCTGAAATAAAGAAAAAATAAACCAATAAAACTCGACAACCTTGCCCAGAGACAGCAGGGAATTCATTAACTATAACAAAGTGCAATTCAATACGAGGAAAAATATGTTTCCCACAAGGTGAGCCCCACTGGCACACGTCTATAATCAAAGCTCAAAGAAAGCAGTCAGCAGACAAAACTAAAAATGAGACTTGAGAGATAAAACACAGGAGACTGCTCCGATGTCCAAAGCCACTAAGCCCTCCAATAACGTTTAATCTACTGTCAGGCAGACTGCTCTGCATACACTCACTTTCCGCGCAAAGTCTGCACTGTTGAATTTGGTGTAGTCTTCTCCAGCCTCCACCGGCTTGTCTGAAAGTTTCCGCTTCTGCCAAACGAGGAAGTAAGAGATGCTTTTCATGACAATAAGCACCACAGAAACACCACTACCAGCACTACTGACCACACACTACAAGCCCTTAAAGCCCCAATTAAACCGCACAAGCAGTGACTGAGAAAGACACTCCTAAAAAGCATGCATCTAATGTGAGAGTGAGGTGGAGGACTACGTGGAAAGTGCACGGAGGCTTCGGCAGAATGCGGAACTGAGGGAAAGTGTCACAACGACTTCACTCAGAGACGCCAGCATACCTTGGAAGGAGGCTCTGTCTCCTTTGGGCTTGTGAGCTCTGGTAGGCTGTGGAGTGCAGTAAAGAGGCATGTTTAATCGAAATTATCAACAGAACTCAGCAATGATAATGATGACGATGATTAACATACCCCAGGTGTTTGAGGAGGGCTTTGCTGAGGTCTTCATTGATGTACTCTGATATCAGGCCGTGGGCGTAGCGTAGGTAGTCATCTGTAGTATCAAAACATGAGAGGGACGGTAATAACCAATCTAATCTGGTGGCAAATCAGACATGTTCTAGCCATTAAGCCAACTCCATACACAAATACTACATAGCAATACTGCCATCTATTGGCCAACAGTCATTATTGCTGCCAATGCATATTCCAATGCAGGAAAAAGGATGAAAATCTGCCTAAAAATGTCCTAAACGTGGAAATGTTGGGACGTCTGGTTACCCTCATGGTCCTCTGACTTGATCCTGACATACGTGGAGGATTTCACTCCCTCTCCTACGGAGATATTTTTCTTCTTCAGGGCAACGACCGTCCTCTCCACCTACAACAATAACAACAACAAAAAAAAAAGAAGTTTGACAGTTTTCCTAATATTTATCTAACGTACCAGAGCCGAAAAATCTCGCACGGCGTCCACCTTTTTCTTTAACCAGTTCATCGTCCGCTCTTGACTGTATCGATAAAACTTCTGGCTTCCCACCTCTGTAAGTATGAAACACAACGTTTAAAAAAAACAAACTTTTTTTAAAAAGCAAGTATCTCAACCTTTTCGTCGAGTCATGCCAGCACAAACAAAAATCACCTTTTTCCTCTGCAATGTGGAGCAACGAGGCCGGCGTGCACGTGCAGCTAAGAAGTCTCGAACAAGCTGGGAACTCCTCATCCATGACCACTTGGCGCACGGGTTGGAACTTCCCCTGAGCGGCATTAATAAAGAAAAAGGTGAAAGGTTAACTGCAAGGTCCTTTGAGCTGGATTCACATTAAAAATGATTACTCAAACAGAAAGTTTCCAACGAGTTTTTCCATGTTTCCCCCTGCACCGTCTGTCTGAGTTAACCACAAGCACAACACAGCTCGTGTTCAAACATCTCGTTCGTAGGCGATGCTGCTCGCTGCACTGCACGGGCGGAGATGCAAGCCTTTTCTTGGTGAAGAAAGGTCCTCCTGTCGCTTTGCAGTACTGACAACTAATATGGACAATTAGAGATGCACCGGATCCTGATTTTTAAGGTCCTGCCGGATACCGGATCCACTGCTTAAGATCCTGCTGGAACCGGAACCGGATACCGGATCCTACTCGGATCATCAGCTAGTACATTATAATGCAGTGAAAACCACTTTACAGTTCATTTCCTTTCCTTAACAGATGAAATACGCAATAACTTCTAACATTATCTATTTTATTTGAATACAGTCACCTGGAACACACCGCTGAAATGTTCAGCTTAACTTCATTTGTGTACAGGCTTATTGTTCTGTTCAATCCAAAGAACAAATAAAGAGAGCAAAAAATGACATTATTACTAAAGAGAATGAGGCCTGTCATAAACAGCAAGCCATAAAGTGCTCTTTGAAAAGTAAAAGAAAAGAGTAAAAGAATCCAACAAAACATAAGCCTACTGTATTTACAAACTAAAATATAGCAAATTTAGCACATGTATAACTCTTGGATACAAAATTTCAATAGGCCTGGTAAATGTAATGAAAAAAAATGTAGGCTAATAGTAGCCTTATTAACTGCAGACTGATTTTTTTTCTCAGAAAAAAAAAAAACACTGGGAATCTTGATAATCATCATGAATGCCTACAGTCATGGAACATAGGCTATTTCACTTCTATTTCAAGCACTTAACTGTAGGCTTAATTAGAACATTAAACAAAGTGTGGCACAAAAAACTCGAACCTACTCTCCTGTAGGTTATATTATGAACAACTTCTATAGCTAGCTTTCACAGAAAATGAGCGTGTCCTTTCAGAAAAACAAGACGCTCTGCATTAATCGACGACAGCCGGTTGCGAGTGCGAGTCCAGCGGAGCTGAAGAGTCGTTCACTGGGTACAGAGGTTGGTGGTGGGCAGAGATAAACTTTGGCCGTTTTTGACAGCAGTGGAAAGTGCTGCTGATTGCCTTTCCACCACGGTTAGAGGAATCAGTGGCTCGCTGAAAAAAACGCTGACCTCTGTTTCAGCGGTTATCTTCTTTAAACATTTAACGACGTAATCACGTTGTGCTTACGTGCTGTAGGATCCGGTCCAGTTGGGGCACCGGGTCCGGCAGTAACCGAACCTAGTCAAAAACGCCACTATCCGGCCGGAACCGGACCCCGGATCATGGATCCGGTGCATCTTTATGGACAATATACAGGCTACTGGGGTAGTTGATGGTGGCTAAAAGTAACATTTCTGCCAATCATCCAACCATAGAATAAATCCTGATGAGACCTGTTTCAGACTTTTCCAGGTTGCAAACATGTTAGTCAAACTGAAATGGTACGGTATTTACTCTAAGCTGTAACACGCCTCGATAGTGCGGTCGGGGATCAAATCAATCTGTATGTTTACGCTCAACGGGACTAACATGGGCCCAGGCGCTCTGCAAAGTGTAGACGCACGCCAACAGAGCCGAATTCCCACTAAAGCTGCTCTCTTTCGCACATTCTTTTCGGTTTCTTTCGCATCAGAAAGTGCGACTGCATGTCAACGTGCGCTCGCTTCAAGCCTTTCCAGACTGTCTAATACGCTGGTCTAACGTAATGCTGATTTTATAACGGCAACGTCATCTGACAAAATCACCATTCAAGTGCTTTAAAGTATGAATTCCTCCATAACAGACGAGCTGTAAACCAGAAACACATTTGTAAGAGCCAAGTTAAAGCAAAAAGAGACAAAAATCCAACTGATATTTCATGCGTTAATCTCAAGATTCTGATACATTTCCTTTTAAACAGAGGATGATACTGGCTGATGAGAGCAAAGAGAGATTTAGTTTAATTGTGCTGCCTAAATATATCGCCGGCGGGGAAATGAAAGGAAGCCAAGGGCAGCAATGAACCCCATCATCATAAGTTAATCTTAACTCGTTACCACATTTCACATGGGAAGTGGCGGCGGCTAGTATTCGGTTCATTTTGGGTTGCTGGCAGGCAATGTGTGCTAGGCGGGTGGCAATATGGCAAAAGGGTGAGACGAGCCGGCATGAATCAAAGTCCACACCCATCCACCTTCAAGACGAAATATCTTCAGTTTTTTGGGGGCGGCACAGTACTTTGTTTGTTCGAAAGGAAATGATGGAGAAAGATGCAATCATGTCAGTCGAGGAGTGCACAGCAAACATATCTATTTTTAGACAGAAATAGTTTTTTTGGGAGGTGTTCAAAGCAAGGCTCAGAGAGGCCTTCAGAAAAGCTGCTATCTGACAGGACAAGCAGACAAATATGCTGCCTGGATGTCAAGAAAGTTATGCTCCAGTATTTTGTTGGATCACACATAGCTCTGATTACGCCACACACGGCTTCATTTCCGTCAAGTTGCATTCATTTTTAGACAAGATCTTGCACGTGTGTCTGACCTCTATGTAAAGTCTTTTTCCCGCACAAACCAAACATTCTCCACAGTGAGTGATTGAAAACATATTATCCTATTCCCCACGTGCCGTTTGATTAGTTTCCACAGCTGCTCCACCGTGTGAGATATTGCTTCCATGACTAAGCACTGTCTGTTTTTTTTGTCTTTCTTGCGAGAGGCAGTGTGGGAGGACGTGTGGGAGTGAGCATTTCCAGTAAAAAAAAAAAAAAAAAAAAAGCAGCATTAATGTGTCAGCGGCTGACGTTTCCCACTCCCACAGCTTTGATCTGTTATCACAGAGGAGTCACAAAACGTACTAAACTTAATGGGCACTCACAAAAAGTAGCCTCCAAAAAAAATAAACAAATAATACATTTTATATTACAAAGTGTAAATCAGATTCCAGTGGTACACAGAAGGCTCCACTATAAGAGTAGCGAGACGTTACACTGAAACAAGACCTGCAAGAACTCGGTTTTTGTGCTTCTTACCTCTTTCCCAGATGTAATCAAATATGGCAAAATGAGATAAAGAGGATCCATTGGCGTTACAAAGATAAGTCTCCCATCTGTTTAAAGAAAGAGACGACATGACAAATGCAACTGATTAACATAGCAAAAAACATATCTGTCAGAGGAAACTTAAGACAAAATAACGGCGACACCAATTATGATGTAAACGTTCAAAGTTAACATCATCAGCTTTATTAGAGCTTCAAAATAAATTAAACACCATTGCAAAGACTGTTGGGGTTAGCAAACGTTGTTATTTGCAGACCTGATGGTCTGTTGTAACCTGTTTAATCAGCTCTTCACTCTCCGCTTTGCATATGTTGTGTTGACATGGTAACACTGTATATCGAGTTGCTCGTCATTTTAGTCCATTTTCATTCCTGCTTGCAGCTTCTAGATGGTGATTTGGCCTGCTACAAATGCTGACTGTAAGACTATTTTCCATCCAACAAATAATGCTGATGAGGACTAAAGGTGGAATGAGCTCAGCTTGGAGTCTGTGTCGGTAACGAGGATTAAGCTGATTCAGAGTATGCGCCCTAATGAGGAATGGGTCCCACCTCTCTGCACAGCCTGGCCAACAAACCAGGAGTGGAAATCTTCTTCAAATGCTTTGACCTCATACAGCCGTACATCCCCACTACCCAGCATATACAGAGATGCTCCATCTGCAAGGGTGATAAACAAGGAACTACGTTACTTTCACTTCTGCAACTGTAAGTCACAAATATAGAAAGAGGCCGCTATGAAATTCACAGAAGACATGCAGGAACTTTAGAATTTTTCATTTTTGGCCGACCTTTGCTGCTCTATGTAAACTGTACATATACTCACATCTACCATCAGTTAAATCACTGTCAATTTACTATACTCAAGACCACATCTTGCTATTACCTAATAACTAGTAAGTAAGCACTGCAACTACAACATTGATCATTATTTAGACAGAAGAATAACAGCGTTAGAGAGTTTTGTGGTCTTTTGAAAGCTGAGAGCACAAAATAGTTGATGAGTTTAAAGGAAGCATTAAAAACAGGCATCAAGCTGCAAAAATACAGAGTGATTTGATTGGTAAATTTTACTATGTCACCTGTTAAATGTATCTCAAAGAAACAATGGTAAGGATCTCTAGTTCCTCATGTATACATAGCGTTCAACCTCTCACATCAAGTAAGAGTCTCCGTAGCTGCGCAAACTTTCGCAACATTTGATATTTTCTCAGATTACAGACCACAATGAAAAAAAACTGTTAGGTGCAGAACTAGAAGTCTGGGGTAACAAAAGGGGGATTAAACCTGTTGAGGGATTCCTCAGTCTCACAAAAGTTGGATCACTGTTGTGCTTCTGTGTGCTTATGGCTGAGTCTGCGGACAGAAAGAAAGAAAGAAAAACAGTCACGATAGCTCGAGAAGTGACACAGGACACAACGTTTCTGAATAATCTATGGACTAGTCTCACAGTACTGCGCCATCTTATTTGTATAGTAACCACTCACTAACACAGAATTATACTGGTTTGTCGGAAGAATCCTGGTGAAATAATAATAACTATTTTGACTCACTTTAAAATACTACAGCACACTTTATTGGAATACGTAACAAGAAAATGCACTGTAAGTTAAAATTGTGTGCAATTACTAAGGTGTATTCATTTCAATGTTTTTGTTAAATATATTTATGCATGTAGTTATATTCTAATTCTAAAGATTTTGTACATTTCAAATGACATTTTAACATAATTCTAAGTGCACTTTTTACACTCCTATTTCAACCCATAACCTAATACCAAGGTATATTGTAAACTATGCAAAGTTACTATTAAGTACTAATTTCATCAATTGAAATGTGCAGAAAGCTAAAACTAATTTAAGTTGTTCTACTTCAGCAAATAAAAGTACAATAAATACACCTCAAATTCTGCTTTTCGATTATTTAATTACATTTGAAATATACTTAGGACAAAACTAGTTGTACCAAAATGCACAAACTTCAAATCATCTAATCATGTCCACACTGTATTTATACTAAGATGAGTCTGATTGCAAGTACACTAAAGTATGTTACATTTTTATTTTTCACCGGGGAAGCTTCTTCTTTAACATGCAGCTTATGTTAGAGGTATGCTATCCATCATTAAAGACTCCATTGCCAGTTATGACAAGTTATGGACCGCAGCTATCACGATTTAACAATTTATAAGTTACAGAGCACGTTAGCATAACTTGCTATGCCCACAGCCAAACCTACCTGCAGCGATAACAACCAAACTGTCATTCTGTACGTTTGGCGTACGCTTCTTTTTAGTTGCCATGTTGTATAACTGCACTTGGCAGGAATGAGCTTAATGCCTTTTTGACCTAAAACCAATGTCGGCTTACTATAGTCGGTGTAGCTACTTTCTGCCTGACAACATGAGCTCAGAAAAGGCGCCTCTCAGCGTGTCCACTTCCTGCTTCTGTCAAACAACTGAAAACACGCTTTCGCTTAAGGCTCTGACAGTTCGTTTCCCGTCCACTGTTTCACAAATAAGAGGGCTATTTATTTCAACAAAGATCTGTTCCAGAAATTCGCCCGAAACAACCAGAAAGACGCCTTTTTATACTTTTATCTTAAACTCTTCACACCTGTTTTTAGTGCAATGGTACGTTCCTTACTGACGTCATATAAGCTTGTAAATTGTCTACAGTGCCGCTAGAGGTCACCCAAGAGTTTTACTAGAACTGCGATAATATCAAATCATGTAGTTCTGATTTCGTACCAATCTCTTTACTGATTCGTCTCTAATGTTTTGGGTTTGAGATCTCTGCTCTCAGGTGCAAGATGTTTGGTGGCCAGCTGTCCTTTGGCACACTGGCTTATGACAGATTGAGGAATCCATCTGTGCTTCAATAAGAGGACGGCATCTCTCACTCTCTCTCAGGATGTGACAGTGTGTGTCCCAGTTGGTTTTCTGTGACTCATTTGTTGTCTTTTTTTTCCCTCCTGCACTGTTTATGTGCATGCTCAAATTGGGATATGTGGGACGCTTGCGTGTGTTTTCAACCCTTTTATTGGACTATGGCTGTGTCATCAGTTTGATGAGCTGATATGTTTATGTAGCTTCTTTTTTTTGTAGCTGTTATTTTTCCCTTTTTGAGAAAACCTGCACAACACAGACTATTAACAGGTTTATAATTAGGTTGTTTTGGTAATGAGAAAGGGTTCGCTGGGTGACTGAGCTTCTAAACATCACCATACAGTTTCCCTGTGGGACACAGCATGATGCAGAGGAAAATTAGAGTCCGCACATGGTGACTTACAGTTGTATGTCTCTCTCACTTGCTCATTTAGTCATTGTCTGTTTTTAATCATCTGGAACTGCTTTCTTTTTTTTCGATTCATGTAAGAATATTCTTTCCTTCCAATCCCATTTTCCCAGTTTTCAGCAACATATGTTTGAAACCTTTTGAACGCTGCACCAGCTCCTCCTTGAAATCATTTAGATTTATGTTGCTGTAGTCTATGGCAAAGAGAGCGTGGGTGAGATATTGTCTGTGAATGACTTGTTTTATGGGTCCCGGGAGTATCATACACAACAGTCTGTGCAGCTAAACAGAATATTCCATGAAAGCCTTTCTTTCATTTTGGGCTGCTTGAGGGAATGTCTGTGTTTCTGAGTGCCAGACAGAACAACAGCAGCCTTTCTGATACACTGGTCCACAGACAACCACAGAGAGCCGAGTGCTCTGTCACCAGCGTGCAGTCGAGAACAAAGTGGATCTAAATTTAGGCCCAGATATGGCTTTGGACCCCCAGTCCGAGACCCTTCCATCCTCTCCCAAACCTAATGCCACAGTCCTCATCAATGATGCATCCAACAATGCGAGCGTGGCAAAAGACACGTCTGAAATGAGGTGATTCCAATAAACTTCCCTGGAGAGTTTACTGCAGCTCGCAGGCTGTAGATGGTTGGTCACACTCTGCTGAGCACATTGAACAGCCAGTGGTCCTATCTATCGCTGTGGCCTCATTTTGTGGCGCTCCAATGCAGGGTGACTGATACAGCTTACATATCGACTCAGCCTGGAGCATTCATGTCACCTCCATGTACATTATTGAAATTGTATTTTTGCTCTTTTCATCGTCCGGATTTATAGAAAGAAAGGAGCATTTTTATCTGACTTGGCTGCAGTTTATGAATAGAAACCCAACATCAAATAGGTTGTCACTCTTTCTGTGCAGATACGGGCGGAGGATATCCTTTCCCTCTGCTGTTGAAGCCACGTTACCATTTTGAATTCAACACAGATGAAAACTCCATTTTCACATGAAGGATGTGATGCACACGTCGATGCCCTCGTAACAGATGTGCACACAGATGCACATAGATGCGGAGAGAGTTTCCCACTGCAGCACAAGTCTTTGAGTCATCATCTGGGATTCCCTTCCTCTCGCTACCAAATATGGGTGGGATTGTGAGAGAGTGAGAGAAAGAATGTAGAAGGCAGTGGAACCCCCTGTGTGATGTCAGAGCTGTGGAACAGTGAGCCTCATGCTGCCTGGAAATTCACAGGAAGGAATGACGGGAATGCAGGAATCACTGAAATGCTATTCGCTCGTGCATGTTTGCAAAAATCCAAGTTGTAGCACACATGCCTCAAGCGCACTCACATACACACTCACATAGTGTGTTTCACCAGTTCTCTCACTGGGGAGATATTTCTTCCCGTAAAGTGTAATCCCTCCACCTCCCCCCCCTACCCGTTGCACAAGATGGTGACTCTTTATTCCCAGCATCAGATGCTCTGTGTGAGGCCTCTGGATAAATGTGGTGTTTTCCCTCTCCCTGTGTAAGAACGGTGTGACTTCATCTGGCTCCAACATTAGCTGTTTGATGCTTAATGTAGCTCCTAACATTTTCTAACTATACCTGTGAGGAACACGTGTACATTGTGGAAATTGTGGACTTTTTTAAACAGAATAAACATCATGTAATTTACATAAATAAATATATGTATAAAAATATAAGCAATAAGAATCTAAATAGATCAGTTGTATGTAAAAAGTAGGAACTTTTCTGAATGCATCACATCTTCAAATCTATGAAATTCAGGTCAAAGTTCTAGATTAGGTGCTAATCACTGCTGTAGTTCCGGTTTATTCTTTTTTTCTTATATCTCAGTCACTGTACCGTAGTCTTTGCCGTGTTTCCAATCCCCTTTGGTGTGCACCACATTCAGTAATAATGATATTTTGCAAGTCGGTTTTTGTTTTTCACAGGAAAGCAAAGGCCCAACTCTGCCTCTCACTGGCTAGTTGCCTTTGTTGGTTAGGTTAAGGCATTAATTTGATACCGATGCTTACTTCTTGATGTATAATAAATATGTGACAATTTGCATAAAGTACTGGCCCATTTTTCTGGCTTTAGAGAACTCTTACATGTCACTCCTTTAAACAAAGGCTGTTTATTCCGTGCTGGAAAGGCCACCTCAAAAAAAATCGCGGTCAAAAAACTTCCGGGCACCTCTACACCACTGGTGTTCATGATTAGACTCACCTTGTGGAGTCACCGATGGACCCTGACACCTATGCATTCTTAGACAGAGGGTCTGGCCAAATAGTCAAAAAGTTAATTTCCTCCTATCAGTTTTTCCGAAATTCTTCTCCTTGACCTTTTGGAAAATGTTATAGGGTTAGGTAAAGATGGAAGGGGAAATTTTTAAGGACTTAAGAAAAGACAGCTGAACTCCAATGAGAATCCAACCACATTTACTACTTTCTTACTTGTGATGTGGGTCTGCAGCTTTGAAACTACAGTTGTTCAATGAATATTTTTTAAAAAGGGCTTTAGATACTTCGTCTAATGCAATCTTTTCACATAACTGTATAAGAAGATACAGTATATATTACTGTTTTATTACCAAGGTTGGTAACCGAGATAATAAAAAGGCCCAAAAGTGAATAAAGGATTGTTACAGACTTCTCACTCTCACCCTCCTGTCCTCATATTTACCTATTTGAATCCCAGTGAGTGCGACTGAATGAGAATAATCGAGCGTTGCTTTGAAAGTTGCGGCAAAAAGGAGTTCTAGATTGGAATTTTCTCTTTTTTTTCATGAAAGAAGAGTGTTTCCAGTGCTGAATGAGATAATAACCAAAGCTCCTTTCCTTCCTCCTATTTAGTGAATTCGAACAGCTCTTATCATGGCTGTTGCTTAGATACATTTGGGTCATTTCACTCAGTGAGGAACCTTCCTCAGCAAAAAGGACTGTTTGATTGGACCCTAATAAACACTTGCAAATTTGTTTTCCTAACCGCCCTCTACATATTTTACCACACAATGATGAATTTGGCTTCCAGTTCAGCAGTGTGGGAGAAAGTTCGAAAAAAACTATTTCACTACTGTCATGGGATATGGACCACCTTAGATCAGATCAGGTCCAGATGACAAACCATAAGACCTAGACTGGTCAAACCTGAGCTACATTATCCAACAGATAGCATCTGTGATGTGTGAAACCTTTTTTTTTTTTCCATTTTTGGAAGTGCAAAAAAGTCCCATTTTAAAGTGCTGCATATACAAAAGAAATGTTCTTTTTCTTTTTTCACATTTTCAGAATGACAGCTTTCACAAATCACAAAGTGCGTTTAAAAGAGACATCTATGAAATACTCTCATCCAGATCTGGCCGGTCTAAATTGTGTGAGTCTTTTTTCTTAACTGGACCTGTTCTAAGTTGGTAAAGATTCCAGAAAAGAAGTGAAATTGGCCTTTTCTGCATTTCCCCTTAACTACAGGACTGGAAGTCAACTTCAGCGTTGTCTTATTGTGCTTTGTGGGCAGCGGTAAAAACAGCAATGAAAGCTGCTACTGTTTTTAGATTAAAGGGACTGATGAATATGGTACGTGGCACACACAGGAAATAACATCGACCTGTTCCTACAGATCTGAGATTTTTACAGTCACATGGAAGGGCTGTTGTCCCCACCGTTTTAAAACAAAACAAAAAAAAATTAAATAAAATGAAGTGCATTTGTGAAATACTGTTTCATTTTCTCTTTTGTTGCCGTGCTTTGCACTTCAGGGCCAAAAGAAATGTGTAAGGCCTTCAGAAAAAAGATTGAGAATACGTGTCACAGAAGTGATTTAAAAAGATTGTCAATTTATTTTTAGATATGTGTCATTGCACACTCGTAAAAAAATCAGACACATCTGATATAGATTTTGCAATTGTCACTGTATCCACGATTGCCCGCCACAGGAAAATCTGCCCAAGAGAACATTTTGATGCAAAAATTCTCAAAGAACCTTATAGCTTCCTCAAAAGATCTGCAAGAAACTATTCCAGCTGCTGATTTCAAAGTGTAGAGTCGACATTTAGAAAACAATCGCACAAATTCCATCCACATGGAAGCCATTTAAGGGAACGTTCTTTAGAGAACAAAAAGAGCATTAAAGCAGAACTACAGTCCCACGAAGGAGCACATAGGTAAAGACCAACCAAATAGAACATTGTACTACATCGTAGTTTTTCCACATCAACTTTCGACACTTTTGGTGCTAATCAGTTCCATATTTTCAGGAGATGAACCTCATACCAGCTGTGAAGCACGGCAATAGAAATGTTATGGTTTGGGGTTGCTACTCTCCTTCAGGGACCGTGCAGCTGAGTTAATGGACAGCCATTAATTCATAATCCTGCTTCACATCAAAGAGTGCTTTAAGTTAATGTGAGGCCATTTGTCAGGAAATTTAAGCTGAATCAGTATCGGACCTCTCAGCGGGATTACGACTCTAAGCATACTGACAAATCCACAAAGGAATGGGGGTGGGTGGATGGGTGGGGGGGGGGTGTATGTAATGGCTGAGACAACAAGTAAATCCCATTGCAATGTGGATGGGTTTGAAATGTAAGAAAGCCTTCAAACATCTTGTTACTGAAGGAGTTGTGCATGAAAGATTGGCATATAGGAAAAACACTCGTAAGAAGTGGGCAATATACGTGTTACAAAAGCAGACACTTTGACATGTCGTGGCAGGAAATGCACAATACTGGCTGCATTATTCTTTGGGAGGTCATGCTGTTGTGCACTCTGGTTTTCTGTCATGGACACTAAAGCGAACTGAGCCATCATTAATGCTCATAATTGCATCAGTGTGTCCCCGCTGAGACGAGTTAAAAATGTCTTCTGTGGAAAAGGGGCTCATACAAGCTTCTAAAGCAAAGGTGCAACTTATTAATTTAAAATAAGTTTAAACCTTCTTCCCCAAACTTTGAGATCTATTTCCTGTGTCCTTTGCTTTGAGTCTGTTTCATTTGAATTTCTTTGAAACTTGTGTATGTTGTTAATATCTTAAAATATTTTGTGGACCTAACATATTTTTTTTTTTTGGCTTCCCTCTCTTGTTTTTCTGAGGTAGTAGAGAGTGGGAGGTATGGAATGGTTTTCAAGCCTTTTGGTTTTGTATATTTGTGTTTAGTGTTATCTAGTGTTGTTTATAAGGGCTTTGTTATTTTCTATGTGTTTCGGACTTCTTTGAAAATGAGCTATCTATCAATAAATTTAAATTAGGTGGGATCCACTCAATTTGTCATGTACCTTCGTGTTTCTTATTAATTCAGCTTCTATCCCATTTTTGCTGTTTATTTTGAAAAACATGTTTCCGTCTGATAAACTAACCTTGAACAAGTGGCAGTGAACTACTTTTTCTAGATTATAATAAAACCATGTACATACATACCAGCCCGTCAAGTTCATTGTTCCCCACTCATTTTTTCACCACTACCTTTTTTCGACCAAAAAGGCTCTAAGAACTATGAAATCAAGCCGCATTTCTACCAAAAGTACCTGATTAGAGTCACCAGATCCCAACCAATCAAAGATGGGACAAAGACTGTGTTTATATGGGACATTATAGAACATAATTCCAATTTAGAAAAACCCAAAATGTGCGGCATCGTCTCACTGTATAGATATGGGGCAAGGGATAAAAATACTGTTCAATTCCGGACAAAGCAGGACCCCAGGCCACCCACTGCTTGGTACTTTAACGGCAAGGGGCTTCGTTCAAGGAGCTAAAAGGTTCTTTTGAAGCTTTTTTACATTTCAACTGTCCAAAAAAGAGTAGGCAAATTAGTCAGTCAAAGTGTGAAATGAACAATGTTTCACCTTTCTGATATGTCAGTGATGCAGCACTGAATACAGCAGCCTACACAAAGCAGTGAAGGGGCAAGCTTAAGTTAGAGTTAAGTGACTCTGAGTCACACAGCTGCATTCATTCAAAATCTGGCAATGTTGCACATTTCTACAGGCTTGTGCTGAGGTTTGGGTGTTTTTATTTGTGCCCTAAAATGAAACTGCTGTCAAACAGATTGTATGACCTACGCTGGGGATAGAACATTGAATGACTGAGACAATCAAGCCCAAATTAGATGCTCATCATACTTGGCCAATCAGAAAGGTTCAGCATTGCAAGCCCCACCATTTTTAAAAAAAAAAGGCACTTTCCAAGGTTTCAAAGATCTCCCCATCTCCCGCCATTTAGGGCATGAACTGTCTCCCCTGCCACTTTGTGTTGCTTTTTGTTCCTGCATTGAAAATGGAGGAGGTTGGGGAAAGCCCCCTCCAAAAGTCCCAGATCATGGGAAAGTTCATGCAGTCAAGCATTGCTTTAGGAAGTGATCTCAAAATCTACAGGAACTAAAAGTCATGCATTCAAAGACCAATGAAGGTTTGGGGACCAACAATGGAAACAACAGTAATTATGATAATTTCTGTATTTATTGTTGCAAAATGCTGATGTTAGAGTCAGATGTGATGTATAAATGAAAGTAGTTGTATGAAGGAATGTTCTGATGAGTAGGTTCCTACTTTATATTTCATTCACACCACTGAGGATGGGACACTCACATCAAACATTCTTGCCTCTGGTTTCACTCGAGTCCTCTAAGTACGGGTGACAAAAATGTGCCAAGAACATTAAGTCTAGTAAATTGAAGGAAAACAGATGAACATGAAAATTAACTATTTGTTTTATAATGTTTTTCTTTCTGAAAAACATCATCTTTCCAAGGTTTTTAAATGGGATATTTGGCCCAGCAGGTTTGATAGAGGTAAGCACACACATGGCATTGTAGGCTTTTTAGTAAAACCTTAACAAAACAGACTTTATTACTAATGACACTATAAGACTGAAATAACATCAACCAGACAATTTCATCTTGGGCTGCTGGAAATTAAATTTGTTATTAATCTGAAAAAGTTTATATAGATGGCTCAAGTATGGGTTATTTGTAGCCTTACATAAAATACTGATCGCTGGGGTTTATCAGTAAGTTTAACTTTAAGTCTCTCAGGCTGGCTTTCATCTGTCTCCTTTCTCCCTTCTCTTTACCTCTTTACTCTGTCTTGCCTATGACGTCCCTCAACACTCCATCCCCAACCCTGATTATTGTTTACCAGGATCAATCTCTCTCTCGCTGTCCCTCTCTGTCTCCCTCTCTCCCAGTGTACCAGGGACCAGAGATGATGTGGTAATTACATCTGCCGACTGCTGGTCCGCCGCAGACGGCTCCGCAAGTCTCTGTGCTCACAAAAAAATTAGAGACTCCTCAGCGCAAGTCCAAGCCTGTAATTAGAATAACTACTCTACGAATGAAAGTGTTTATTTGTTTATTTATGAGACCCCGAAATTCCAGGGCTGTGTGCTTCTGCTCTCTAAGGTTGGGTCATATCCGAGGGGATGTGCACTGGAACTCCTGCTGGGCAGAAGAAAACACATCTGGAGGGTTTTTTTGTTTTTTTTTGTCTGAGCACTTACCGCTCTTACTGTTTAAGCATGCGTCTCTTTTTCATACAGCTTTCCTGTGACTCATATTTTTCTCCTCAAATTTGCTGAATACGCTGATGACATCAGCTTAAGGAGGCGATACATGAGGGTTTAACGTGGGATTTGGAGATACTTTAAACAAGTGGGTAGCTTTTAACAGATGCTTTCCTCCTAAAATTTCCTCCGTGTTTTCATAGATAGTTTTTTTTTGTTTGTTTATTTTTTGGCAGCACGACAATAAAAAGATCATAAAGCAATTTTAAAAAACTGTAACTGTGGGAAATAAATTGGACTTGATTTGACGAACTCAGTGGTGAAGGGTTATTTTTACCTTCAATTTAAGTTTGGCTTGTATCTTTGAGCAGAATGAATACAGCGGACTCTGTCCAATACTTTTTAGAAAGAGTATAAAGACGAGCAGTTATAAAAGAAATATGATTCCTTCTTCTGAACATCTGAATATGTTAGCCTATTTATTGCCCATTCATTCAAAGTTTTATGTATATGTGTTGTCTGTCGTCTTTGCGTGTCTTTCTCCAGAGCAGCAGAGGTGGTCCAGATTGTTTCTCCACATTTGAATCCAGAAGTGAGCTCCTGTAACCACTGACAGGTGGGAATACTTCTTTCAAATGAAAGGTTGCGCCCATAATTGATAAAAGGCCATAAACCCAATCAGTACTCTCAGGAGATTTCTGAATGTTCATCAACCATTAGCATATCGAGACTAACGCCAGTTTTGGCTAAACTACACAATAACATTTAAAGAAATAGTTGAGCATATAACTTGGGAGAGGTTGGTTAGAAGATTTGTAACCTTCTTTTGTACATATAATAAGCCCTTACGTCATGTTTTGTATTTATGTGTCAAATGTATAGCTCTGGATAAACTATAAATGCTGTAAAATTGGGAAAAGCTCATTTTCAGCACGGAGCATGGTGGTGATGCAGCGCAAAAAGAATTTTTCACCCAGCAGCTTTGCTCCCTTTCAGGTGCCATTTCAAGTTGGCGCTCTAAACCCGGTTTTGTTCTATGGTTCTTTAGTGTTGTTTTTGTGTGCTGTTAGGTGAGGTTTCGTCAACCATTTAGTTGACCATGATTTAATCATGATTTGGGTTTAAATAGGCCCTTCGTCAACGTTAACCACCCGCGACAGATCTAGTTTCCATTTTTCAAAATTGTTAAAGCAACAAATTCATCCTTCTATCCATCCATATATCCATCTCCAAATACACTTTATTCTTATGAAGGTTGCGGGAGAGCTTATCCCAGCTGAGATTTGGCAAATGGCAGGGAACACTTTAGAGAGGTCATCAGGAAACTATCCATCTCACAATTTTACAGCTTTTTTGTAAAACTATTATGATTGGACTTATGGACCAAGATACAGTAACTACTTCATATTTTGATGTGGGGCTGGTTTGGTACAGTAAAAAGAGGCATAGCCAGTGGTCTACCAAATAAAATCCCCCATCAGCATCTCTACCTAACTGATATTTCACTGATTCACTTCCCACGACAGCAAGTTGCACAATGTACTTTTACGGGGCGTTAAGTGTCGGATTATTTCGATGACGCCAACATGCTGCAGACTCATCAACATTAGAAGCTTGCCAGACAACCTGCCAATTTTTAATCGTACAAACTTGAGAGTGTTATCGATCTTTTCATCCAACTCACACATAATTCAGGGATTTTTTTTTTTTATCATTCCTTTAAATGTCTGCTATTATTGTCAGCTACAGCCAAAATAGCTGGCCTCATTTGGATGTTTTCTACTTTGTTCACTTAATGTTGTCCTGATAATTCCATGCATACATTTTTCCTCATACATTCACTCTGAATGAGAGTTTTTTTGTTGTTCCACCTGACGTAAATCTTTTTTTTCATTACAAAACTGAGACAAGAGTCCGTATGGAAGTGAACCTACCAAATAAAGAAGGTTTTTTATATTGTACTAATGGGCTGTTTCAATTGAATTCCCAAAGAAAGATGAAGAGCATGATTTGGGTGTAAGAGAAATAGGCTGGACAGGAAGATATGCAGCAATAAAAAAATATCTTAAGAGACAAAAAATTTTCCAGAGACTACCAGCAGTGCAAACCAAAAAAAGCGCCATCTCCTCTTCCTCCTTTTATAACCCTACTTACTCCATTTCACTTTGAAGGGATTCGGTTTCAGACACAAAACAGTCAAGGGGACCCAAAGCTGCGGAGGCCTGCTTTCCTCACTCCCAGATTTATGAGATGCGCAATGAGACAGTTGACAACTCAGGCCATTAAAAGATTATCTGGATTTTTCACAGGCATACTGCGACAATTTGAAGGCAAAGTCATCATGTTCATTCCACATAAATCTATCGCAGAAGATAATGCAGAGCTGTCTACACCCTTATCAGACTTAGAAAATTCAATGCACATGAACGTATTTATAATAAATACACATTCATTGCTCATGTTTTCAAGTTAAATTTGGAGTGTTCAAAAATCATCACTTTCACTTGTTTTTAAAAACCTTTTTTATACTCCATGATATAAGAATAACCCACATCGAGCCACAGCTACTGTGGTTGGGTTTAGCTAGATACCATGTAGTTATCTACTCTCCAAGGGGCCCAAAACACACATGAACACACAGGACACATGAAGTTGTTGTAGATAGGCAGAGTGACAACAAAGCAGTGACGACTGAGAGCCGGATGCATAGCCTTTAACTTACCTCAGAAGATGGATTGATCCAGCTGCTTCATAAAGTAACTAGCCGGTCTTTTAGTGAAATTGTTCTCCTGATGGATCTATGCTTTTATGTCAGAAATGTCATTTTTCACTGAAAACAACTTGCTCTGAAGGACGTCACATTAAGGCGGTGCTGACTTTTATGACTCACGCGTCAATAAACATATTGACATTTTATACACAATCATTTAACTACTTTATGAAATTGTGTTTGGTCGGCAAATATTTACATGCCGTGGGTACAGGGATGGATAAACAGAGTATGAGGCCACCGACTTCATTTGTTATGACAATTAAGAGCAAAATGTCATGCGACATCAGGTTTTAGCCAAATTTCTTTCCCATAGGTAATAACTATTATCAGTGTCAATAAGGAATTTTAATTCATCTGCGTCGCTCTTCTGACTGGACAACAATAGCGGAAGCAGACACTTTCATCTCAATAGTTAAATTGGTCATTACGCTTCAGACCGGACCCTTCCCCAAAGTCTGCGTTTTGTCCTTGGCTTTTCAGGGATAAAGGTCTTGGCACGTATAGGCCAAGTGTAATGTAATCGAAACAGGCAAGACCGTGAATCTGGTAGCGTGATGTCATCACTATGAGACACTCGTGTGATATCATAATTATGAGGTAATGGCGGGAAGGGTGTGCAAGTTTATGACTTTGGCACACGCTCAGTTTGCCGTCAGCCGATTGCAACAGGGTACTAATGAGAATAGATGGCCTGCCTCAAGCTATCCATGTGTGCCTGTGTACGCCTGCGTTTACGGGTGTTTGTGAGTGTGTTCACAGGGTGACAATTTGATGGATGTGAGCTTACAGAAATGTAGCAAAGAAAGAGTTGATGCAAATGACCAGCAGGTACGCTGTAAAAGAGACATACTTGGAAACTATGTGAGTTTTAAAGTAAACATGTTTTACATTAATCTGATTCATTTTCCATCGAGACATTCGGTTTCAGACAATACAAAAACCACTCACTAGATGAGTAACCGAGTCAAGAAGAATGAGCACAGGTTGAGACTGCTTGCAAATGTGCTCTTTTGTAGTCCGAGCAATCACCACAACGTCTCACACATTGCTATGGGCGTCTCTGTACTTGCTGATTCTTAACTTGTAAAAGATCTTTACTGTGAAATAACAGGAAAAGGTAAATATCCAAATATTTTATGTGTTTAAGGCAGTTGATTTTAACAGTATATCACTTTATTTTGGATAACTGTACGCATAGTAGAATAGAATAGAATAGAATTAGAATAACAATAAAGTCTGCTTCTTCATGTTTTTTAAACAAATCTCCACAAATTGTGAAAGAAAATAAAACAGATCAGTTTTGACACCGCCACTTTGTGTAGTCACGAGTAACCTAAAAAGCAGATTTTCCATTCAGTTTCGCCAATTATTACTGAACTTCATGTTACCCATTACACATTACAAATTAGCTTTAATCAAACTTGTACAAGATACATCATTTTTGCTTCACAACCTTAAGCTTTATTAAGAAACAACCATTCATTTTAATGCATTATTTTGAACGACAACAGGGACTGTGATCAGTCTGATTACATTTCCTGGTGATTTACATGCAAGAGATGTAAATTGCCAGTAACGTTTTGATAATTATAGTGAATTAATATAAGATGCTGTTGTAAATCAACTTTAAATTTGTAGCAGTTCCCGACAGTGTAGCTTGGTAATAATCAAGGCTTTGGCAACATTTGAGTCCTTTGCTGCTCATTCTGAATCAGAGAATCAGCCAAGTGAACTAGATCAGATGTGCAAATGCGTGTGAAATCTTTTTCTACACAAATGTTTACACTGTTTCTTCTTCGCTGTTAAAGTGTGTTGGGATAGTTTGTCTTTATCTGATGAGTGTAAGGATGAAGGGTGTAAAATTATGCCAACAGATTTAAATGTTTGGGTATTTTGGGACAATCCGAAAATGTACCGAAATAAAACCCTTTGTTTTACGAAACTTACACTGATCAGCCATAACTTTAAAAAAAAAAAAGTGACAGATGAAGCTCACCTTGTTGTAATGCAATGTCCTGCTGGGAAAACCTTCATACAGTTACTTTGATCTACCTAATACATTCCATCTACCTAAAATTCTTTTGCACACAGTCACACTCCCTCATATGTCGACAGCACTCTGGTACGGTAGCAACCTCCCCCAGAAGAACAGCAGCGGGCCTTGCAAAAACTTCTTAAAGAACAGGACAAAGAGTCTGAGGTGTTCACCGGGCCTCCAAACTACCCAGAGACCATCCTGCTAGGATTTGATGACATTTGTGGGGAAAAGACCCCACCCCACAGCCCACAGGACCTAATGAAAATCCCATTACCAGGCACTCCAGGACGCTCTCAGATATTTCTTGTCGACGCCCTAACTGGTCAGAGCTCCTTTGGCCGCATGAGGAAGACTCCAGGAGATTATCATAATGTTATAATTGATTAATGTATATATGAAATACACACTTATATATATGAGGGTTATTTTTGTACTGAAATTGACCATTTGAATAAGTAGAATAGACTCAACCATTAAACTGACAGGTCATGGTATGCAGCTAAAACACCTTTACATATTCCCCTTACCAGTGCAAAATTTTGACCTTGATGCTAAAAATGATCTTTCTGCGCGTATCACTCTGATTTGTCTCAGTCTGGCATTCGCTGTTCTGCTTCACGTATGTATATGATTCACTTTTTCAGTTCTCACGCATTAAAAGTGAGAATGTGTTGAGAAAATCTCGTAAGGAAACATAAAAGGACTATATATAAATTCTCACACTGCAGTGTGAACAATAATAAACCATTTTCAAATCCTGGTCTCAGTCCAGTTTTTATTTGAGCATTTGAAGAATTTCAAATAAAATTATCTGACAAGTTGGGCTTGTGTCAGTGGCAACGTTTTGAATGTACGTATTGCACATTTTCACTCTGCCATTCCTGACTTCCTAATAGGCTGCTAAATTTGACATGGCTCAATCTGCAGCGGTGACCTGCTGTTTCATTGTCAATTACAGGGAGTTAGAAGTGAAAGTGTGACCTCACCCAAGCAATCACATGTGCCAAAGTCACCCTGCAGAAATGACATCATGGATAATGATGTCATCCCAGGATTCCAGACCCTTTCCTATCCCACTTAAATGCTTTTAGGCTTGGCTGCGCACAAACACACGCACTGAAAGCGTGCGCTCTCACACACACACAGACTGGCATGCATACTCGCTGAGACACACAAATTAGAGAAGCCTCACCCAAGGCCGAGTCGTGATATAAACAAGACAAAACACACAACAGATGCGATAAGGATGTCATTTGGCCTCAGAACAAATAAAACAAGTCTGCAAAACCAAAGTGACTAATAACCATCCTTAAGGTTCCTGACAGAAGCCAGGCCACAGATTTTCATATTCTGCTTCGCGAGGAATAAAAGCGCCTTCTGATCCTTTTAACGTAATCGCATTCTCTCCATTTTAAAATACCATTCAGCAACGGCGTGTTCATTTTCTGAGTCTGGTATTCGTGGCTGCTTAGAAATAAGAAAAGTCCAAAAAAGTCTAAATTTTAACTAAGCAGAGAGCAAGAGAAGAGCAATGCGCGTTTTGGAAGAGCCATGCTTCTTTTTCGGATTTACATTAAACTTGTACACCGAGCAGACAATAATTTGCTGAGACCGTTATGCTTCTGTGCATTTGTTTACATAGGCTGAACTAAGTAATTAAATAATTATGGTCACAGCTGTGGACGGCAATTAGGCCAACTTGCTTCTTGCGCTTTTTCTTACCCTCCTGCACAGGCTCCCCCTCGGGCACTGTGCCCAGTCCCTGACCTTAGTAAATACGTGGCTAATTTGAAGCATGTGGCGGCAAATTGGAAACACTGAGCTTTTAAAACTGTGGACTTTTCTTTTGCACATGTTAATTTCTCCCAGGAGATCCCATCAGATGAAATGACCCAAAACATGTCAGTGTTAGGGTGACATTTGGGCCCACGGGGTGAAGGGCGGGTGATGGGTGGCAGGAGGAGGGGGGACCAGGGTTCGAAGGGTGGACAAAGATCGGCTGAAGGCCAGAAGATTGAGTTAATAGGGTGTGTTTAAATGGGGAAATTCATTCAAGTCATCCACCGCTTATGCACTCCTCCTTCTTTTATTGTCTCCCTCAGTTTCCGTCATGAACTCATGTGCACACTCATACACACATACACCTCCCACGCACAGGTGGAAATTCTTAGTGCTTTACCTCCTGTTTAAGGGAGAGCCGCGTGATCCATATAGGACAACAGGTGCATGCAAGGCAGGAGTGCAAATGCTCTTGTGCGGGTGTGTTTAAAAGGTTGCATGCGTCTGTGCACACGCTTCATCTACAAGTCTTTATTTTGAGAAGTGACGAGAAACAGAGAGACATTTTGGCTGGAGTCCACATCTCAGTTTGGGCGGACTCCCTCCGCGGACCCGTCCACACTGCAAGAAATGTCCACCACGCTTGTTCTCCAAAGCAAGCTTGCAGCTCCCTATTCTGACGGTTTACTAAAATGATTTCAAGATGATCTTTTATTTCTTTTTCTAAATTGTTTGAAATATGCTTGCCTCTGGACACTAGAGATATGTCAATATTGATCTAAACATACCAATAATGGAAAACAAATTATATCTTTAACACATAGTTTGTTTTTGTGTTTGATTTCAGTCATATATATTGTGTTGCAAAATAATTATCAGAATTGCATACATTTTATTGACATAAACTATATAATTAGCACAAAAAAATGCTTGTTTGTGCTTCCATTGTGTGCCATTTTCAGGTTTTGCACACTTGCACCTTAACAAAGACTCACTAAGATGAGATAGAGGACATAAACATCACCTCATTTTTTTATGGTGTTTAGGGTATGACATACAGGGTGATAAATTATATTTTGAAGTGCAAAATTTTTTAATTCAGATCAAATTAAATACAAGAGATTTTATGTTATTCAATTCAATTCAATTTAGTTTTATTTATATAGCACAAATTCACAACAAATGTCATCTCAGAGCACTTCAAAGACACGATTCAAGCCAATTAGAATCCAATCAAATCCAATTAATTAAATCAATTTATAGATATAGAGTCAATTCAACGAAAGTAGCCTTGCTTAGAAAACCAACAGATTGCACCAAAACTTATCTTCGATCCAATCTTGGCGCTGTGTACATGCTCCAAAGTACCATCGTCTTTCTGTAAAAACAGTACGTGGAATAATAAGCCGAATTCCCAACAAAGCTGCTCTCATTCTCCTATTTTTCTGTTTCTTTTGTCAGATGGCTAAACACATCGTTGTGGTTGAAAATCAGCCCATTTAGAATGCATGTCAACTTGTGGTCAGTTAAAGCATTTTCGAACCGTTGCTCTGCTCCAAGAAAATATCCTGATTTTTCTTAACCGCAGCGTCATCTGACAAAATCAGCATGTAAGTGATTTAAAGACGTCTGTGCAATTAATTCAGATATATGTACAGGTACAATGATCTCCCGCAGAGAAAGTTAGAAACAGCAGAATGCCTTGAACATTTTCTCACACACAGCCCACAACATTGCAGCATTGGGCATACTTCAGTCAACCCAACTCCGTTCCCACGCGTGTAAACTGTTAAACTGATATGACACTACACCGCCTTTTTTCAGTCAATAAAGAAGAGCAAATGGAAACAGCAGCAGCTTAAGAATGCCTTTCTTATGTCAATATAGCACGACCAGTGTTTAAAAAAGGCTTATGTCTTTTCTTCTGCGGCAGGAGGTGTGAACAATCAAAGCCTTGAGCCCTTGGGTTCCTCTCACAGGTGACACATAGAAATCAGATTAGATCAACAAAAGACTGTTTGTCATTATGGAGCATTTGCTTTTTATGTCAAATTTGTTTGATGCTAAAAAAATATTTGAAACAACAATGTTGTGGATGAAAAAAATCAGACTAACAAATCATGTATGGCTCTTAAGACTAATGGTGTTTTCCATTTGAACTCAGAATTCGGAATTTCAGAGTTCCGAGCGACTAAATCAACTGTCTATTATAACTTCTGTCAGCTTGTGACCCATTGAATAAATCACAAACAGAGTACTGTCTAAGCTCATTTAATCAACATTGCTGTGGTGTTTGTATGTCCAAAATAGAGCACAATGCATTGTTTTAAGCTTCTATTTTTGCTCAGTGAGCACAACGGAGACTAAATCCTGCTGGTTTTCCTACTTGCAACTGGAACACAGTCAACTTCTCAGCTCCGAGCTCCAACTTCCAAGGTAAAAGGAACGCAACTCTATAACCATCACTCTGAGGCCTTTAAGCTAACTGTTGACATAACTATTTGGATTAGCAATCCATGCCAATGTATTATCGACAATATATTAGCTCAGTGGGATAGCAATTCAACACTGGCTACTTTTTAAATAGTTTTTTTTTTTTTTTAAGTTTCAGCCTGATGGTGGCGCTGAGTAAAAAGAAAAGGTTTACAATCTGTTATGATGGACAAGAAGTTAAGAATCTAATTCAATTTTCGTCCATCCATTAGTTGTGTTTTTCACTAAACATTTTGCCACAAAAGGAAAAGTCGAGAGATGCTCAATTTTAGCCTACACCATTTGGGGTTTTAGCAATCAAACAATAAATTCATAATTTTCAAAAATTGCATTGCTTGTACCTAGAGCTCTTAAAGGCAGTTTGTTTTCTTTCTCATACCCTCCCTCTATGTAAATACCCTCCCTCTATGCTTGGCACAAAAATGAAGTTCCCAGTTTTCCAACAATCTGGAGGACCTCTATCCCACCTTGTGTCCACAAATGAGCTTCCTTATTGGTCTAATTTTAGTCCTGGTCCCCTCTGGAGGCTGGAGCAGGTGGAGGTGACGGGGGCCTTGGCCTGCACTCGTGGGACAGACGGGTGAACGCCATGACTAAAGCCCTGGACCACACAGTCTAGCTATGAGATTCATAATGAAATCCCCTCCTCAGCACACACACACACACACACACACACATATACCTCTAAAATGAGTCTGTTATTGCTTCAAACTGATCATTATAATCATGCTATGTTACAGTCCCAAACTGAAAACAACAGATTTCACTACCACACTGTAAAACCACTTATCAAAACTCTTCAGCACTGCCACATGAAAACCTCCAACCTTGCCTCAATATTTTAAGACTTCCAACATGTAATTTGAGACCAGCTTTGTGGGCACAGTCCGCAAAGCTCTCACTATTGTCCCTTCTACAGAAGAAAAAAAAAACACATGAAAAAAGCTGCAGCTCCACCTTTCTTTCATACTGACTTCAATACTACTACACACGATGCCTATCCCCATCGTTTCTCATTTCAGAAACTTGCTGATCCCCATACTGCTGGCCCATAGACCAGGATGACATCATTGGTTCAGACAGTGCCAACTGTGCTCAAGCGTGTTTCAGTGTGGGAGTGCCTCTGCTGCACAAAGACTTGTATGACAGACATGATTGAAAAGATCTTTGTACTAAATTAGTCAAGGCATAAATTTGAAGCTATTGCTTGTCACCGGTACACAGTTACTCGAGGGGTAACTAATATTTAAAAATGACAACAGCACTATGTTCCACCTCATGTTAACATGCTGTAGATGAGCACAGAAAGGTGAAGTGTTACATGGTAGTACCTTTTAAAGAAATATAAAAAGGTTATATGTTGCAGCAATAGATTCTGGTAGGTTGGTCAAGATTGTCCAAGAAAAATCAAAGCCTCATATTACTCTGATGCCAAAGATCTGTGTATTTCCAATGGCTGCCAGTACCATTGGAAATACACAGATAAGCACATTATATCTACTTGCACAACATCGGGTGGGTCCTCCTCGTGCTGCTAAAAAACCTCTGACCAGTGAGGATGTGGATGAAAACATCTGAGGGTGTCTTGGATTGTCTGGGACAAATGCAGTAGATGGTTGTTGCGGTGTGAGGAGCAGATCTATATAGGGAGTATAGGGAATTACTCACTGAGTCTGGTCCTTTATTTATTTATTTATTTATTTATTTATTTTTTCGTTAGCACAAGTTTCTTGTGTTTACCTTGAATAGGGATGGCTCAGGTAATCCTGAAACATCCCATAGTTAAGCTGCTATAGGCCTAGACTGCTGGGGGGCCTCATCTGTCACACCTTTTCTGTCACACCTTTCCTCACTTTACTCTCTTTATGTATATGTGATATTATTGTGGTCATTAACTTGTGTTTCCCTGTTCCAACAGATATCCTTTGAATGGTGTTACAGTGCCGCCGCTGCCCCGACCCCCCCCCCCCTTTCTGTCTTCTCAAACCCCAGCTGGTCGAGGCGGATGGCCACCCTTCCTGAGTCTGGTTCTGCCAGAGGTTTCTTCCTGTTAAAAGGGAGTCGTTTCTCTCCACAGTCGCCTCAGGCACGCTCAGGCCGGGAGATTGGACCGAAAAACAAAAAGTTTTCAGTGCAATCTGTTGGTTTTCTTAGCTAGGAAATTGTTTTTGAATTGGCTCTATATGAACGAATTGGATTATTTTATGAATTATGATTATTATTAATTAATTGAATTCCAATTGGCTTGAATTGGACTTACTATCTAAGTGCCTTGAGATGACATTTGTTGTATTTGGCGCTATATAAATAAAAATGAATTGAATTGAATTGAATCACTTGGGCCCTTGGGATTGTGGGAGGGCTCCTTTTGGATTGGACTTGCTTGTCATAGCAATCATCAGATCCCATTGAGCTTGGAGTTGGAGGTTGAGTGAACCCCTTTGAGCCTTTCCTAAGCAGTTAGTTTTTTGTTGTGTTTTTTCTAAGCCCACTGGTGTCCTGCTGGGGTAGGCTGATACTGTATAGAAGTGCTATGGGGGACATTGGGGGACCGATTTGCAAAACTGTTTACATGTTAATGCCAGGATGCAGGTTTTTCCAGCAGATCATTACACTGTAACAACATGAGGAATATTTCTCACTGTAGCTGTCACTGGTTTTAATGTTGTGTTTGACAGGAAAGAAAGGAGACGTTGTTTTTAAGACACAAAATATGTTTTATGAGTTTATGATGGGCCATCAAACTTTATACCCTTTAGCATTTGCATGGGTTAAACATACAAGATTAAATAGTGAGCATTAATGAAGGTGCTGGGTGGATTTTCTAACCTGCTGACAAAGCTGCCTCCCTCTATATCCAACCTTTGTGCTAATGCTTTGAGCTAGCATTCTATGTAGCCTACCACAGATATTGGAAGTCAGAGATGAGAATGATGTCGAGGTGTACTGTTAATTGTCATGGTTACCAATACCAGTTGTTAAACAGTCACTATAAGGGGTATTTTGTACATTTGTTATTTGTTCATTGTTAAAACTTACCCAGTACTGAGGCAAATTATGAGATTTTGTACCATAATCTGTTATGGTACATTTTATTTACTATATAGGTCAGATATCAGTGCTGGAAATGGCATCATCACTGAGTTGACCATGGTCCAAGTAGGAAAAGAGATTAAAATGAAACCAATGACTAGTTGATAGTCATTTTTCTGCACGAAAAAGCCATAGAAATATATTAACAGATATAAGATGGACAGTACTATGAGTGTAACTCATTCTTCCACACACAGAGACATATGTGACAACAAACAGTTGACAACTAATCGTTTTTTATTTGCAGGGCACTCATCTTGAATATTGAGGTCCAGGTGGTCAAATAGTCTTTTGATGAAAAGTTTTGTTAGTCTTTTCCTAAGCAATTTTCCTTCATTTTTATTTTTTTTTTGGAGGGGGGGGGCTTTTTATGCCTTTAATGATAGGACAGTTGGAGAGAGACAGGAATGCAAGGGGCAGAGAGAGAGAGAGAGAGAGAGAGAGGGGAGACATGCAGGAAAGGCCCGCTCAGTGCGGGACTCTAACCGGGGCCAGCTGCAGCGAGGACTATAGCCTCTATACACGGAGCGGCTGCTTAACCCACTACGCCACCGACCGCCCCAATTTTCCTTCTTTTTGAATGAAAACATCATGAGATTAAGGAAAGATAAGTGAACACAGCCACGCTACAATGGAAATCCAACTACATTTGCATTGCACTGAGATATGGGTTTGTAGTAATCAAACTACAGCTACATAATAAAAATTCATCCATCCATCCATTTTCTGTACCCGCTTAATCCAACTCAGGGTCGCGGGGCAGGGGGGGCTAGTCTGGGGCCTATCCCAGCTGTCATTGGGCAAGAGGTCCATCACAGGACCACATAGAGACAAATGAGACAAACTCCCATGCGTGCTCACACTCACTCCTAGGGACAGTTTAGGGTCACCAACTAACTTGACATGCATGTTTTTGGACGGTGGGAGGAAGCCAGAGCACCCAGAGAAATCCACGCATACACGGGGAGAACATCCAAACTCCACACAGAAAAGCCCCAGCTGGGATTTGTAACAGGAACCCTCTTACTATGAGGTGACAGTGCTAACCACCACACCAAAGTGCAGACCCTATATAATAAACATATTCTACAAAAATATTGAGACGCTTTTCCAACTGTAATCGCATCATGTTGTTTCAAGGAGACTACATGATACACATCATATCAATATAAAGCATTACTTCGAGATGTTCAGGGTGTGCCCAGCCTCTCGTCTGATTGCAGCTGAGATCCAGCTCACATGCATCTCTGAATAAGATTAAGCAGGTATAGACTTGATGAACTACTTAATAAATCTAATTGAGCATCGCTTGGAATTCAACAGCCGCAAACTGTAGGAAGGAAGTGTCTCCTTTTCTTTCCTAATAGATGGTATTTCCAAATGGAATTTAGAGAATTCAAACAGCTCTTATCACGGCAGCCAAGTTGATACTTCTTGGTCACCTTCCTAAGCAAAAAAAAAAAAGTTGTTCAAATGTACTTTTGGACGAGTCAGTTTTTTCAGGTCAGATTCAAAATTACATTTCTCACTGGGAACTCTGAAATTCTGTTATCCCATTTTGAATGGAATGCACAATAAGCTAAGCTAACTACACAGCTGCAAACCAACCTTAAATTCAATCTCTGGGCAGTAATAAGTTATGGTGTGTTTTATGTTCCTGGCAAGTTTGATGGCAGAGCTGGGAATGGCATATAACCTAAACTGACCACGTTCCAGCTCAACATTTCAGAAAACTTGTAAAGTTTGGTCACTCCCCAGGTTATTTATCATTGGCAATACCGGTTGGTAAGACAGTATTATGCAGCACTGCATATATAAAAACCAACAATAAGTTCATGAATAGCCTATAAGTTGGATATTCTTGTGTGCAAGACTGATTTTATGAGGCACAAACAGGCCCGTAAACAATATATTACTACAGCTTTCACAATACTTTATCCCCATAGCCTTTAGAGGCAGAAATCTACCTTGGGGGAAGAGTCCCAGCTCAAATCTTGTACTGAGAACTCAGAAATTCCAACTTCGCGGTTCAAATGGAACACACCATTAGCTCATAGTGGAAGGTTAATAGGCCTATTTTCCAAAAGGCTGTTTTATTCCTTTAAGCACATTTGTTTACCAGAAATTTGAACCAGGCTGTTAAGTCTTATATATAACTGTGTTAACAACAGACAATAGAGCCAAGAAGAATTCAGACAGTCTGTGGCACTCCTCCGTGTAAGACTTTTTTTTAATCTTAATGACAGTTTATGCCTGGGCTTTGTGGTGTCATAGTAGCAGCAATGTTGTGTAATTAAACTGACTCGCCCCTCAGAGCTGATCCCCTCCCTGAGCCTTCGCCACACCTCCACACTCCTTTCTCTGCCCTCACATCACACCACTACCACTCTAAACACCACCTCGCCTCCTTCTTTTGTGTCTGTGTATGTGTTTTGCCTTCCTGGCAGTCCATGTCTGTCCCTCTCATTCTCCTTGACCCTGCTCTCTGCAAACACTTGTGCAAGCACCACAGTTTGGCCGATGGTCTGAGTATAACGGGTGTGTGTCAAACAGCACCTTTCCACTGAGGAAAGAAACAGAGCTGCAAGGGGAGGAGGAGGAGGAGGAGTAGGAGCAGGAGGAGTGTGGCGGGGGGCACACGTACTCATACACAGCACAAACACACATACACTGCATGGTGATGTCATCTGAAATGACATCATCCCATGGAGGGGAGCCAAGGGACCTGATGGGTTAGCATCCTCCAGTGAGTTAAAGGGAGAGAACAAGACGGAGACTGAGTGAGAGATTTGTAAATAAAGTGAAGGAAAAACAGTAATGGACAATGTGAGAGACAGGGTGGCTGTGATCTCAATTTCCATTCTTTGTTTTCTACAAGCCAGCTTCTTGCTCTTGCTCAATTTTCCCTCCACAATTTTCATCTCCATTTTAGGAATACTTCTTTCATCTCCATTTGCAGGTGTTGCCGTCCTGAGGGAAGCATGCATGAGTGCCGCTAAAGTGCAGATAGAGTAAAAGTGAATCAATATCCGAGAGCTAATACAAACGCACATGAATACATAATCTACATCAGCATGTGAATGGCAGAAGAACATTTAAAGTGTAAGAACGCATGCTGTATGCACAACAACATATTAACATATTAACATGTGTACACATGAAGTTTGGTGCACAAATAAACCTGCTCCGTCTCAGTGGGTTCGTGGTAGGGACACCTGTGTCTCAGCGTGTACCATTGTTGTCCACTTGGCTGTGCTGTGCTCCACACTGTGCTCCCAGCATGCCTGCCATCTGAAACCAGACACCTTTGGACCAGCATCCTGCTGGAGTGATACACCTCTCCTTCTCTGGAGCCACTGCCGATGCTGAGGACACTCCACTGGGAGCACATTGATGTGCTCTTCGTAAATGTCTCTACTTTAATCTGTTTATGACATAGATTATGACTGTGGCTAATTTTCTTTGTTGCTGGCCTTATCTCTGAACCTTCTAATGAACTGCCAGTAACACTCCATGTTTCCCTTTAAGAGAGTATTGATAGAAGAAAGCTTGAGTTTCTAATACACAATGATTCAATCCTCCTTATCACTCACTGCTGTCAGTGGCAAACTGACTCAACAGTATAAATAGAGAGGCACGTAGTGTGGGACAGAGAGAAGCAGGGATGAGAGATAGGAAGGGTATGAGGGAGGGCTCTTCGTGATGTGAGGGTGTGAGGCCACACAATGGAAAAAAAATTTGGTCAGAGATAAACAAACAAAATAACCAGTAAAGATGAAGCTGAGAATTTCTCTTTTTTTCCTCTCTCTCTCTCTCTCACGATGAAGCGTTCTATTCTTGGCGGGGTTATTACTCACAGCCATGTATTAATAAAGACCAGCATGAATGGGAAACAAGGGCATGGGCTACACTGCATGGCCTCAGAGCATCATCATGTCACGACTTATCATTTAAAAAGGCATACATTTATCGCTGTAAATTGGTCAACTAAGTTATCAGGCGAGATGCTCCTGGAACACAAAAGAGGAAGAGGAAAAATTCAGTTATTACTTCTCCTTTACGTCCCTTCACTTCATGGTGAGTTCTACCGGAATGACTGCTTGCTTGCTATCCCGCGCCTGGCTATCGAAAAAAGAGAGCACATGCTATGCAGACTGTCTGATGAGCACAATAAGTTAATAATTCACAACCACAGAAATGCATTTACACACATACTGCACATAACATAGTAAGCACTCTCTTAAGTCCCACTCACGACCTCCTTTAGGCTCAAAGTGTTCTCTTAAACGTAAATGTTTACTAAGCTGCATCCCACCCCACACGCGCTGCCTATTTTTGGTCATTTTTGGCGTGTCAGTGCCTCGTCCAATCACCATCCGGTTGTTTCTACCTTCTTTCTCCTCCCAGCGGTATTGGTATGGCAACATTGGCACAAGCACACTCCTACTCTTTTCCGATCTTAGTCATAGGCCTCACTCATGAGGCACCAACTGAAACCCTCAAACAGTTGATATGTTTGGTCACTTCCGTGTGTTTTCTCTGCGCCTTTATCACTCATGCACACACATACTGTGCAAATGCAAATGGAGCCCGAGTCTTGCTCTCAAGTGAGAATAAAGAGGAAATGGGCAGCTGAGGGCAACAGTCTCCTTTTAGCTGGTTTGTAAGGTAAGTTGGGTTTTGGTGCATTTGAGTTATAGTGACCCTTTGTAGGTGAGCACAAAGGAAGCATATACTGCTGTAACAAGCTATTGTGTTCATTTTTTTTTTACTCTGGAAATTGTGTTTGGCTTGGGTCGCTAAGTTACCTGTTGATTCTTATTGTGTTGACTGACTAAGCAGGGTAGGACAGGGAACTTATCACAGGAGCACTCACTGTCCCTATGGATAACAGCACTCTGTGTATATGGGACACCTTTTGTGCATACAGTCGTTATCCACTGAAGGTCTATGTGTGTTTGACTTCCTGTCAACTTGGGTCAGGTTATGGCAATCTACATTAAATACCAAAAGAGAAGGTATAAGATAACAAGCAAATATTTTTGAGTTGCAGTGTACAGTATTTGACTGAATTGCTCTTACATGTAGCTCAAAACCACAGCATATGTGCTTGCACTGACCTTCCATCTGTTCTACAATTATCCTAAGGTTGTTTGTCATTACATTATCTCCGTTTTAGCAGTTCTTCGGGGGATGCGGGTAAGTTTTGCTATTAATATTTTATGATTGGCTTTGAAGGCAACTAGCCCTCAGTGAGGGGACATGAATAATCATGGTGCCTAATGACAGTTCCAGTGCGCAAATGGTCAGTGTGCTCTGAAAAGCTTTTGCAAAGTATTTTACTGTAAAATGACTGCCAAAGTGATTGTTTATCATAGCACGTGAAACATCCTATTTATTCAAGTATTTAATTGCCTTTTCATCTTCTTGTTCTTTGTCTTTTAGCTCTCATCAATCCTCCTTTTGGTTCTGTATAGAAAAATTCAGAGTCAATCATTCATAAGGTGCCGTTGTAGACACAGCTTGCTGCACTGTAACTGACTGTTTCAGCTCATTGAACACGTTTCAATGTAAGTTGTGACAGAGACCAAGTGTGGAGGACTTTTTGCCAAATTTCGGGGATCCAGGCTCCCAACACAGTCCAAACTAAGTGAGCAACAGTTTATCTAAAGGGACAAATAGGTCTAAGAGTCTCTCATTATCTCTCAATAAAAGAGAAGGATTTTCTTCTCCTGCGTTTTTTTCTCTTTTTCTTTCCTGTGTGTGTGAGAGAGATGCATCGTTCCAACTCAACAACCAGCGGTCTCTGTTGACCTAGTTCTGCCCTGGACACAGGGCACTTTAGAGGGGACAGGCCTCCTCTTGGGCCCGTAGACACACAGCTCAGGACATACTGTAAGCGCAGTCACAAAGAGAAACAGGAAAAGCAGTGCACATTCCCATCCATGTCCTCACTGGCGTTTCATCCATGAGGTTAATTGAGTGCACATCATTGATCTTGGATGTGTCCAGCTGACAAGGATATCATTGACAGAGTGACAGTTGTTTGCATCCTAGCAGAGCATTTTCAGTTTAAGTGACATAAAAGTGTGGTTAGACCTTTAAAATCTATGTACCTCGTTTGAATTCTTTTTTAAGAAAATCCCAGGCACTCTGAAGCCACTAGATGCAAGGCAGAAGGTTCCCTTTTGCTAAATTTGAGAAGATGGATATAATCTGCTGCAACAACAACAAAAAAACTCTTTTTTAAACACTATGATAAACTATTATTTCTTAAATGAACCTGTGGCTTATATGACTGTAGCCTCTAAAGACGTGTGCTGTCTGACAAGCTGCTGAGAATGCTGATCTGTGTCATGTGCGCGCGACTGTGCACGCTCACCACAAAAAATAAAAACACAAACAGACGCGGGCTCTGAGCTTTGTGTTTTGAGTCATATAGATTCCTCCCACGCAACATGACCTTTCAGTTGCTCCTCATATTATGAATATCTTAATTTGGTGAAACAAAATGTGTGATGTGTGTATCTGTCCTGCATTTTTTAATGCGCTCTTACGTGCTTTACGTCCACCACTCCAAACTGTGGAAGCAACACACAGGTGTTTTGTTAATGTCCCAAAATCATATTTTGAAGATGTTTGCAAGAAATGGCTGCTGAAAAAAACTCAAGAGAAGCTGGCACCTGTTCTTGAGGAGAGAGTTCCACGGATGCATTTTACTCAAACGGAGCCCATCGAAGATTTTTTAAAGATGCCTTTCATGCGCATGTATCTTAATAAGTCAACAATCCAGTGTTAAGGCGAGCAAGCAGAAAAAGAAACAAGGAAAAAAAAAAAAAAAACAAGCCTACACAAACTTTCATGATAACCACGGGAGCTTTTCTTTTAAAGAAGAACCTGGTGGTGGACGGTTTGAAATGGAGAAATTAAAAATAAATAAATAAATCTCTCCACAACTATTTTGGCGCTCCTTTTGCAGTCTTGTTCTTCATCAGTGACCTTTAAGGGGAACCGCAGCCCATCAGATAATTGCGCCTGATTACTGTTTCTTCTTTGCATTCTGACTCTGCATCAGCCCACACATTGGGCAAATATTCAAATACTGCCGCATGACTGTGAGCGTGACACTCCTAAACACACGAGCGCACAAGCCTCTTCACAATTCGAGACACTTTCATTGAACTCCGCAGAGCTCACCTACCAGCAGACGCTAAAGTCATATAACGACAATGGTTGTATAATACAGGTGGCAGACATGTGTGTTATGTGTATGTCTACAACTTGTTGCTCTGGTTTTTCAGCCCAAGGGCTATTTAGGATTACACATTCGGTTTTCAAAAGAATTCATAAGTGGTGTCAAACTCAATGAAGAGATGCACATTATGTTTAAAAACCTCCTCATGGCATTTCAGTTTTTGTGTTTAATTTCGCAAGTTGGCTGCGGAAAGGGGGTGATTTAAAGAGCAGATAACACCCCCCTTTTCTCATGAAAACACAATCTGTTTTTCTAAAAAGAAATTTGGTCATTGCGTGCGTTTCCCTACGAGCAGGCATCTACAACGCTAAAAAAAATTCTGGCTTTGCAACCAGTAAGCTGTGTCATTTCAAATTCCACGTGCAAATTGTGATTTTATACATCCATATGCAATTTTTGAGTAGATTTCACACGGAAGACTGAAAATGAGCTCTGTAAAGCTCTGTGAACGAGTCCAGGGTCAAAAGCGCTGACATTTACAGTAACATAAAAAAAGTGTTTAACCTTTTTTTTTTTTAAATTAATCATTATTTTCTTGTGATCTTTGTTTTTCTTATTGCATTACCTTCCAGCACCGCGCAGCCCACGTTTAGCAAACCTCTGGCGCTCTTTTGTTTTTCTAAGCTTGATCAAGAATGCTTTAAACTTAGGCTAAGTAAAACTCACTTGTTCATTTAGGATGTGGTGGTTTTTATATGACAGTAGTGGCTTCGTCTGTGAGTTTTCTTCCTCAGCAGTGAACGAAAATCCATTTGAACTGATGCGCCTGACCACATGCAGCACCTTTTGCTCCGTTGTAACAGACCAACCAAAAGGGACTCAAAGTACGTGCATGGATGGTCGCCTCACCCACCTTTGCGCACCTTGAAAAAGGCGAAGGCACTGTTTGTGGACTGGTGTGCAAATGTCACACTTTCTGCAGCAAGTAAGATTACTGTCCCATAAAAAAACTGTTGTCATCAGACTACAACACAATGATAAATCAGAACTTTCAAAGCGTGTGCATCTTTTTACGCAAACATACAAGTGATATTGCCCCAAGTTCACTTAACAGCCTGTGATAATATGGGTTTATTGTGGAGCTGGTTTTGCAAGTCAGCTAAAACGGGCCTCGATCTTTCTGTTGCTATAGCCTACACCAGCAAATCCCACGTTGCGTCTGAAGACTTTTGGAAAGCCTCGATGCAGGCCCGTCGTTCCAGGCCTACATGCTTTTAAGAAAACATGAGGGAAAAGCTGCTGCACCTATCAGAGAAGCGATTTTTATGGTTGTTTCTTAGTTCCGCCTGCAACCTTTGAAATGTACTTCCTCTCCGCTGATATCTGCAGCCGTTTCAAAAGCCCATCACACCAAGCTTTTTATCACAGCATGCCGTGGCAGCCTGCTGTCAGGTCAAAATATGTAGAAGCACGAGGCAGGACGGACTTTTATGGTATATAAAATAAATGATCTGGACTGCAAAAGAAATGCGTTTGCCGTGAAGCTGAGGGGGGAGGAGGGCGTTCTGTTGGTGACTGCACTGACACCAACAACTTCCTGACGCAATGCCACTGTAACAGCGCCGGGGAAACAGGTTGCTCACCTTTTATCCGATGAACCAACATGATCCTATTTCTGCATAGTAAGCCGTCTAAGATGTCCTTCCCCTCGGTTCCAAGAACGGTGACGGGTTCGTTGCATCAAATAGTTGTCTGTTTATGCTTGTGTTTTCTGCACCAACATACTTGTTGCATTATTTGCTTTAAAGTCCTCTCCGATTCAGGAGACAGGAAGTCAGTTGACCTGGAATATAGGTGCCCAAACTGCCCTTGCATCTGTTTTTGCTCGACGAAACCTCTTCCCCGCAGGAAAAGTGAACTTTTCCGTTTTTTATAACCATTGAAAGGGAGTAACCTGACAAAAGCAGTGGATCGACGGGATAAAAACTCCCATACAATCCGTCTTTTATGCTGAAGGAATTGTGAATTCATTAACTGCAACGATTTTTTTTTCTTCTGTAATAAACTGTTGTATCTGCTTCCACTAGTAGTAGGCAGTTACTCCGCACCTCCTTGCCGCCCTGCTCTCTCCGGGAACCGGGAGAGTTTGAAGGCGAAAACTGCGCAGACTGCATGCCTGCTCCTTTTGAAGAAGCGGTGAATCGGAATAGTGAACGGCTGTGAGTGCTAACAAAAAGCAAAATTAGTTGGCTGTTTTGGAATTGGTCTGTATTGAAGTCCACGTTACAAAGCTGCTCCGTGCAAATGTAGGCTACAGTTTCGCTACGCGCGCACGGGCGCATCGACCTGTAGTAGCCTGATCACGGGCAGCCTATCGGACCTGTAAGGGCGCTGCGTCCTGAGCAGCCTGTCTGTTTCACTCTGAAGGGATGCTGGTCGTCCCAGACACGTGAGCTGAGCTGATGAGACGACTTTGTCGCGGATTTGGATGAGGTGCTCTCTGTGCGTTAATGGTCAGGCGCGCGACTGAGGCTATAGTGCGCTCAGATGTTGTCCCCCCCCCCCCCCCACCTCCCCTTCTTCTTCTTTTTCTTTTTTTCCTCCCTCGCTCGGTCACTGTGTGTATCCACCGCTCCGCCTCCCCCTTTTCGCAACATTGACGCAACCAAAAATACTGGAACAAAAGAAACAACTTCCTTGAAGCTTTGCTGAAACTGCACTTAGTCGGAGAATGGAAGCTTGTTGTCAACTTGCCTGGATGGAAATGTCGAGGTGATGGTGTCACCGGTGGCCGGCTGGCAAGCGGGAGGGATGCGGTCGATCACTCCGGAACGCACCCAGGCGACCGAGTAAGTGCCATTAAACAGTCACTTGAGTCATTTTAACTTTTGCTGCGTGACCTCTCGAGTAGTTTTTGCCGAGCAGTGTCAGTCACCATAAACACAAAAGTAGGTCTCTACGATCCTCTGCGACACTTGGCTCAAAGTAAACTCCCTTTATGTAGTCGAATTGACGAGGCCGAATAGAAGTTACAGGCCAGTCTATTCGCTGTGTGCATGGCGTTTTTCCATATGACAAGTTTGTAGCCTTCTGGTGGCATTTAGGAGCCATTTGACAACGGTGGCTTTTCGAAACTGTCAACCCAAAGCACAGGGTTACAGCTTTGTTACGTCCAACGAGAGCCAGGTATCGGTTTGTAGGGTATTTGTGGAAATACACCATTTGGTTAGATGCCTTGTGCATTTCCAAGTCTTCAACACAGGCTACCAGTTTTTTTTTTCATTGTTGTACATGTAGCAGCCTTGAGCGGTAGCCGGTTGCAAGAAGAAGATCCCGGCGATCAACAAACATGTTCACAACAGAATGGCAGTACGCTATTTTTGTGTGGATGTTGTGTCACGATTTTAGATGAAGTGTACAACTTTGCTCTGGGGCTCGAGGCGCACTTCTGACGGACGGCCACTCTGCTTTGTCGCGTCGGTGTTTTTACTGCATGAACAAAGGACTGGATGGAGTAGTCGGCTCGGCACAGAGAGTCGGTGGAGAGCAGGCGGGCTGTTTACAATAATAACACGATCGCGGTGACGTCACCGTGAGTGACAGCGGCCGCGGCCAGTGAGCGCGCCGCTCGGCCATCAGCAACACGCTATATTTGGAAAACGGTTACATCATCGAGGTGCAACAGCGGACTGTCGCGGGAGGGACTTCCGCAGGAATTCTCAATTTGTAGTCCAGAAACAGGACAATGAATACACCACTTTTCACTTTGGAGGCTGAAATCCGATGTTTTCACTAATTCTCTGCATTTCCAGAACCTGTTTGCACTCTGGTGCTGTTGTGTCTTAAACACTGGTGACGAGTGAGTCATTACAATACTAGCACGGCAATAAACCCTTTAGAGTGTCATTAGAAAATGTCAGTAGGCCTATTTGCCACTTTTAATGTTAAAAATGTGTTGTGGAGGAGGCTGCTGTTTAATTCACACGCATGGCTTTCTCAAATAGGCCGAACCTTTACAACCAAAACAATAATGAGCAGCTCCGATCCTCCAAGGACACAAATGTTAGTTTGACACCTTTATCTTTTTTATTTCCCTTTTTAATGAAATGCCAACCTGAGCAGTATTGCTACAAGCTCCTCAGATTTCCTATCATTTATTGCCAAATGCAGTCATGCCGCAGCAACATAGTTATCCTGCAGAGTCTAACAAGACAATATGTAATGGGTACACCTACACGTCCAAAACATAGCCGGGTCGCAGTGCATGGGGAAAAAAAAGTGAGATGGTAAAGTGATGCAAACCCGTAAGCATTCAATGATATTTAACACTAACCCGATATTTTTAATTCCTAACCTCTAACCGCATGTGACTGGCAGCAAAGTAAAAAAAAAAAAAATTAAAAAAAAGGTGAAAAGCTGTTTTCCAGCATATTAGTTTGCAGTGCCACTGGTCACCCCCTCTTGCTTCCTTATAAGCATTTTCGAACATGTTGAAGTTTGTGACAGCTTCAAGTTATGGAAAACAAAAGCTATAGTTCCAAGTGGGAAAGAAACATTCCTGGATCCTAAGAAAAATCAGGTTATCTTACATTTTCTGGGCATGTGTGAAAGTTCAGCTAAATTCAGGCCAAATGAAGCCCAAAGACGTGCACTCATGATATTTGAGCTTTCATTTGGGAAAACTGCTGCATTTCATGTGGTGGACCTGTGTAGCCACTGCGCAGTCTGTTTTTTGGGACTGCATTGAGTCATCCAAAATCAACAAAAAGAAGATCTGTGCCACTGTTAATAAACATCTTGTCAACTTTGAAACTGACAGGCAGACATTCCGCCTCAGCTGTGCACATTTGTTCAACCACATCAGAGTAAATCAGAAGTAAGAGTCTGCAAAGCTGCAACAGAAGACAGACAGAATGTATCAGAAATGATCTTCGGCAACGCATGAGGTTCGTGAAGCGTCTCCAGGTGAAATGCTCACAGGATTTTTATTTTTGTTTTTGGTGCAATAACTCACAGGCTGCATTACAGTTTTCCAGTTCATATTGCTGTTATTATTCGCTCGTTCTATCTGGTCCGTGATGTCGTTAACATTTTATTTCTACGTGTCTTTCAGTCAGTTTAGATGTTGGCAAAGGTATTAAAGTGACTAACAATGTAGAGATTTTTGCACATTGCACACAAGTTGAAAGAAAATCCCCTCTGTAACAGTTAAATAAAACCAAACATTTTCATTTATATTTGTATCCGGGAGGACTGCTTTGATGTAACATGGTCAAAACTAAACTATGAGAACAGAGCTCCATCTTGGACATATTTTTTTAATGAGAACAGAAAACCATGAAAAGGAGCGGGGTACTAAAAACAAGCGTGCATACTCCATTGTGTTAGACCATTTAATGTACATATTGATGTAAGGTTTTACATCATGACACCTAAGCTTTGATTAGGTCGCTGCATTTGAGAATAATACCGTCAGCTCACCGGGGGAAGACATTTCCTCGTGTTAGGAACACTACAGTGTTCAAAGATAGCGGCAGCTTCACAACAAGATATCCTCCAAAACCCTGACCCGGTGTTTTTTTGTGTCATCTTAAAATCGGGCTGTGATAGAGGTCAATTGAACACCCGCATTTTTATATTTACAAATTTTAGAACAGAACGAGAACAGCAGTCTGGACTTTGCAAAACAGGAAACTGAGCATATCCCGACAGTAAAAGTGAGCTTAAGAAAGAGATAAAAGGCATTTTCCATTAAACATTATGTACTGCGCATGCTTTCATTCTAACATTCCATTTTCCTCCGTACTGTCAGCTTAGATGTTCAGGGTAGCAAGATGCCAAATAACAAATTAAACTCCTCTTGTAGTTTTTAAATGTGTATCTGAGTGTATTAAGTATGGCTTTGTGTCAAAACGAATGCACAACATTTCAATGGACATGAATAGTCTGCATTCATAATGCGCTTTTTGAATCTCTTTGACACACTCAACCGCTCACACGCATTCTTACTGCTTTTCAACCTATGTCATGCTTTTTCTCTGTCTCACACGCACCCCAGTGTATGCATCGGCACAAAGCGAGGTTCAGCGTCTTGCCCGAGGGGAAGCCAGGGATCGAACCACCAACCCTCTGATCGGCAGACTTAAATGATTTATAAGGTATCACTATTTACTTGTTTATTTGAATTGTTTTTGGCTGCAGAGTGCTGACAAGCAGGAGAAAACCACTCTCTTAACATTTTTCTAAATGCTGACATAAATACAGTTTGAGCATTTGAGCGCTGCTCAGCACTCATGACCACAATTAATACAAATCTGTTGGAGGCTCTTAGAATTTCTTGAAGACATCGTTCCGTGCCTTTACCTGATAAGAGCTCAGCTCCAGCTCCACCTGGACAAAGAACAAAAAACACTGAAGAACTTGCAGAGAAACAAAATGTCAATCAGAAGTCTTCGGCGGTAGTCCAGTAGCTTGCTTTTGTTACATGAGTCACCTTTAGCATTGTAAACACCAAGAGTTCTGTTTGAACTTCGCTGTGCCTTATTTAGCAAATTTCCTATTTGGCCTTACAATTAAATGAGGCTTTTTGTGCACTTCTTGTTAGGTAATTAGCAAAAACAACGCAACCCACTATATCCTGATTCTGAAATTGACTAGTTTTTATTAAACTGCACACTAATGTGAATATAATCACTATCATTTACATGCATTATTTCTATCATGGTTTGAGTGGAGAGTTGTGGCCTGTGGTGAAGCTGCTGTTAAGATTATATTTCTTTTCCAGCAGAGTCATCCTCAAACTTTTATGATAGGGAACGTCGGCACAAAATTTCATCTGACGTCGACTTCAGGCAAAAAAAAAAAAAAAAAAGTATAGCTGTTGGCCTTCAAATGCTTTATTTATTTCAAGGTAACGCTGCTGTCCTAGGATTAGATCTTGTTTGCATTTAGCCTTAGTAATCCCTCTTAGCAGTCTGCCTCAATAAAGAAAAAAATTACTGAGGGGTGTGGACAATTCACTCAAGATAAGGAAAAATACAACTAGACCAAGAAGCAACATGAATCGTGTTTTGTTGTTGGACTTAAACCTATCTCAAAAGATCTTTGATTGGAGCAGAAAACCACCCTCGTTATTTTACAAACCAGCGAGGGATCTGGCTGCTGAACTTTGGATGTAAAAATAAATTAAAAAAAAAAAAAACATGCCACAAACGTTATAGTCACATCTTTCATGCATCACGCCTGGCATCCTTGGGCCTTTTGGCACGTGATTCTGTGTGTAGCATGAAAACCAGAATCACGCAGTTAGCTTGAAATCTTTAGCCGTGCTAAAAAAAGAAAAAGAAAGCATCCTCACACATTAAAAGAGAAAAATCAGGTTACTCGTGAGTTTTGCCAGTGACAGTTCTGCCATTTTTTGCAGCCTGCACAGCTGTTGCAGTGTCCGCCGTGGATCTCTTGCTTATTCTTTGACACAGTCTTGCCTATCTTTCCTATAACTAAAAACTTTCCCCTCCTCTGCCTTTGTTACTATTGGGGCTTGTAGAGTTTTGCAGCTTTAATTGTCCCCTGTAAGTTATGTAGCCTTAGCCTTCTCCGTGAATTATGCCCACTTAATTTGATTGCTATGTGTGAGAATGTGTGTAAGATTATAGAGAGACTAAGTAAAAAGGGGCTTCTTGTACTGTAACATCTGAACTTTCTGGCCCAGCATGTGATAGTGTTTAGCTGGCTATAAAAGCCTTTTTTTTTTTTTTCACTTTTACTTTAAGCTAAACAATTTTTGTCATGGGACTTTTTTTTTTTTTCAAGGAAAGTTTGTCAGAGCGCAAACTAAAAAGCAAAACTTTGAAATGATTTCAAACAGGAAATTTGCATGCGTGGAAGTTGCGTGTGCGCGCAGTTTTGACAGCGCCCAAGGGTTAATGGGACCATCCTCGCAGGCTTTGTGCTAAAAAGAGGTCAGAGGTCGCTGTTGTGTTTTCAGGATGACCTGCTAGTGACTATTAGTCATTGATAAATGTGATGTCCCACAAGTGTGCGGGCTGGACCCCTCCAAAGGGGGAGGTGTCACTACACGCCCCACACTAACCTCTCAGCCAACCCCACCTCAACCAGTGCATAGACACATGCAAACACACACACTCTGCCCTGCTGACAGGAGCACAAGGGGGCAGCTGCTACAGATGTCTGAGGGGGGGAGGGGAGCAGAGGAGACATCAATGGAGAGTCTCTGTAGGATGGAGTTCTCTGTGGGGTTTATTGTGTTCTCTAGAGACCAGGATGAGGGAATAGGCCATGTTAATATAGTAAGCTTATAGTCTTTTATTCATTCTATTTTGTTTGTTTCCTTTATTTTGTCAGAAAGGCCCCACTGAGATACAACATCTCAGTTCTGGTTGATTTCTCAAAAAAAAAAGATCATCTTTTGCTAGGCTCTTTTTTTTTTTTTTTTTGTCTCTTTGGAAACCGTAGTGCAGTTAAGGAAAAATGGCAGAAAAAATTCTTGAGGAAAAAGTGAAATATAGTGCTGTCACTAGCAGTACACTCTGTCCTCGTATTTATCTACACGAATCACAGTTTGTACGACTGGATGAGAACACTCGAGCGCTGCTTTAAAAGCTGCTTCCGCAAGGACTTGTGGGGCAGAATTGTCTCCTTTCTTTCATAAAAGATGGCCCAGTGTTTCCAATGCTAAAGGAGATAACGAAAGTAGGCACTGAAGCCCCTCTCCTTTGCATTCAGAGTATTCAAACAGCTCTTATCACGGCTGCTGCTTAGATACATTTGGGTCATTTCATTCGGTTTGGAAACTTCCTGAGCTTAAAGACTATTCGACCAAATCCCTCGTCCTCCAGGTAGTCCTGGTCGAAGATGGCCGCACTAAAAGCAGAATTACATGTAAAAGTTGCACGTAAAGTGTTAGTAAAATCAAAGTGGCACAGGACGTAAAAAAAAAAAGCAAATGTTACTCAGGTTGATTATGACAAAAGGATGGAGAAGTATTTCACGCTGCTTTGTTGATGAATAATTGAAGGATATAACTTGGTTTCACTTTGTGTGGGCTGTCGGAAATTTCTTTGCGTAAAAATGACGACGGAATAAATGGACACTTAAACTGATCACACTTTTCCTTCTGCGAGGAGAAAAGGAGAATGAATTTCACACCCTGTTGATTTGTAAGGCCTAATTTATTTCAAGGGCACGCAGGACCGAAGCATACAAAGCTAACAATGTGAGCATTCAGACAAAAAAAAACTTGGGAAGTCGCCTGCCGATGCTGTAAGTAGACATGTGCAGACTGTCTTCTGTGGCGTATAGGTTTATCACTAGTTTTAATGTACCCCTCAGCCCTCTCACTGCTTTTCTGGGTTTTCAGAGCGTCTTTTATTGATATTTGCTATTCTTAAGCAATAAAGGATTAGTTGTCCTTGCGGTTGCTACTGCCTATTTCTCCGCCGTTTGATGTTAGGCTGTACCGTGTCTGGTGACGGTGGGAAAAGGGCCGCCTTTTCAGTCGTACAGGAGAGGAGAGAGCCAAAACAAAAATGTGTAAAACTCTTCATAGAATGGGAAGCAGCTGAGTGTGGCAGCCAACCATGCACGCAAGCCATCTAACATGAAATCAAATTACACTGAACTAAAACTACCCCAGCATGGCAAGTTTGCAGCCGGGTTAGCCTGCTGTGGCCAAACAGCATGATACATGACACTGTGGCTCTTGTTCAGCTCGTCTACCAGAAGACAAGGGAGACTCTGCCTCAACCCACCTAATGAAGAGATGCATTATGATGTGATTTCATTTAGGCCTGCAAAAAAAAAAAAAAAGAAAGAAAAAAAGAAAGAAAAAAAACGCTGCTGCGAAAAACTGAGCCGTCTGAGTAGCATGGTTCATTTGTGTAGTAACATGTGACTTGTGTTTTCGTGAGTCATAAGGATCTCCTGCTTAATGGAAGGCAGTGTGCGCTCATGTGACGGTGACACAATGCAGGGTGAACTGTATAGTATTCTCCAGAGCTTAGCTTAGCTACTGTTTTTGGCGCTGCTAATACAGACACATAAGTGTCTTTGTTCATTTTTGAAACTCAGCAAACCTCAATTTTTGTCCGTGTCCCTGGGAGACTTTGGGGAGAAAACGTAACTGTTCAACGTTAAAGAAAAAAAAAAAACGTTTCTTGGTATACTCGGTTGCAGAGCTGGAAGTATTGCATAAGTGCATTGTGGATATGAATGTGTGCACTATGATGAGCGATGTGTATGTGTACTGCATCATAATCTTCCCATGGTCACAGTGGTGTTTTTGCTGGCTCATCCCTGCCTCTCCACATGCCTGTTTAACAACACAGAGCTCCTCCTTACTGGCTTCCTGTCCAAACCAGTTTATCTGTAAACAAGTGTGTTTTTTTCCTCTCCGCCCTATTGTCCACACTACACCAGAACGCATATACAATGGGCGCCCTCTTGCTCCCAGTCTGCTTTTGTCCTCCAAAAGTAGAGAGCATTATGGGTTTTTTTTAGTGCAAAGAAGTCGTATGCTTGTCGAAAAGTTTTAAAGCAAGAGAAAGCTTTCAAATGTTGTTGAATTCTTGACAAAAAGTCAACTTTCTGTAAAGGACACGCTGAAAGACACATGTGCCTCTAATCACTTCGCTCACCCTAAAACTGATAGCAGTTTTTTCTGGTGCTCCCTGTAGGAGCCCACTATACAGCAGGTATATGTTATGTATTGTCATTATGTGTGCATTGGGATGAAGCTGCTGTTTATTTTGCCCAAGGTACACCGTGCTACACCATAGACGTGATAATAGCAGGTTTATTGGAGCAGTGCCCAACCTGTGCGTTCTGTAGCCACCACAATGGGGCTGGCAACCTGGCCCCTATGTAAAGACAAATTAGTCGTGCCACGATTTTCTGAGGGCATGGGCTCAGTTCAGCTACACACAAGTCATTCTGAAAAGTATGGATAGCAAATCAATGAGAAGTTTTAAAAAATGATGCAACTAAGAGCGAAACTTAATTAAAACTAGAGACGGCAATATGATGTCAGCGCATTTAAAGATAAGAAAGCAATATCCTCATTCAAACTGTGGAAAATAAGCTTACTCCAAAGTATGACTGGGAGGGAGAAGTGCCGCTTGAACGTCTGTGTTTACTATCCCCTGTTCCTCACGGATTCAGAGGTGGCTTCTTTTGTGCTTTTTGTCCCCTAACATCATTCTGTTTGCATCTCCCAGACTTCAGGACTTCACGTTGCCCTGATAATACACACATACCAGATGCTATCTGTCATCTTATGGCCGCAATCATGTGCCCTATTGTGCGCCACTGTGCTGACCGTTGATAACGACCCATTCTACTGTATGTATAGGGGACACATTTCAAATAGACATTAATAGTGCTAATATCAAAGATGGCAAGAAAGGTATTGCAGTGTATTTAGCATTCCTCCTCATCCGCAAGACCATGCATTTCATCGAGACCGCTCCTATATACGGCATACTGTTACAAAGGCTCTGGTACGGCTGCACATCTTGAAAAGTTCTCTTTCTAACTTGCGAAGGGGAGAAGAGGTACTAATAATCAGGGAGTGAAAATGCAGTGGCAGACAGATGACTAATTTCTGTCATCTTGGTGAAGCACAGCTACTACTGTAACCCTGAGGATAAATGCAACTCATTGCTGTGTTGTTGTGGATCACTTAGACAACTCACAGGCATTCATTGTGCTTACAGGCACAGAGTGGTAATCACTTTAGTGTTTTTCTTTCTTTTTGTATGTGTGTGTTCTTGTTCTTTTTTAAATTTTTTTTTTAGATAACAGTGTTTGGTATACCAATAGGTTAAGAAATCGAAAGCAATAGTAATATACCCAAACATATACATTGGTTTTGTCTATGAACTGGCTGCTGTGTCCTAATAAGGCCATAAGTATTGATTTGATCATGCTTTTGATTTCTCTCACTCATCTGCTGTTATAGAAACTATTGGTTTTTGCGGTTGTTTTGAAAGCTGTATTGTGTTGTCGGCGACGTGTAGTCCTTACTAAGAATCGTGGTATTCGTTTCATTTCAAAAGCCTGGTTTGAACAAGTTTGAACGTAAAGGTTTCACGTCAGTTATTGCAGCAAAAAAGTCACTGCGGGACTCAATGAGTTAATTTGTCCGTGTCTGTTGATCGTTGTGGTGGGCTGCGAGATCATTCGAGAGTGCATTTTCGGCGTCCAATTAGCTGCGCGGAATCCACCTCGCATTCAGCCAATAGGGAGAATGGGAGGCTCTATCGAATTTGAATGAGGAGTGTATCTTTCGGCGCCATTTTCGAGTGAGCAGCGATTGCCTCAACAGCTGCGGGGAGAGGATGCTGCGAATGTAGAAAGCTGTCGCTGAGACGGGGAAGAAACCAAGCGGTTAAAATCAAACTGCGCTTTTAGAGGCAGAAAAGCCTTATTTCAACGGAAACACAGGTAATTGCAGCCGCACATTTGCGAATGCGTTTTATTTGGACAGTTTCGGCGGAATGAAGGAGAGGAATACGTGGAAAACAGGAGGGACCGACCGTGGCGGGGAGACGTTAGCCGTTTGGCCAGCTTTGCCAGCCTGTACTATTCATAGCTGCTAGCTTGCTAGCTTAGCGGGCTAGCGCGTTGAGAGGGATTTCTGACTTTGCTGCGCTGTAACGGTAGAGACGGAGAAAAAAAAGCGCTCATACAGCGGGTTGTTTTATTCAGGAGGTGTGGAGGACTTATTTTATAAAACGCCGACTGGATGGGAAAATGATCTCACATCAAGGCACTATGCAACTTTGGCATTATTTATCAAAGTTGAACTATAATGGAGTATTTATTCCGCATTGGAGCCCAGTTTTGAGCGGGAGGTGCAAACGCAGCCAGGCTCGAGCAGCGGAGAGTCGGCAGTGTCAACAAATGCACACGGCACATACGCTGGCTTGGGAGGGAAAAAATCAAAATGAGAGACCAGAGCAGACACGGTGCCTTTGGTGGTAACTTAATTTTACCAAGCTTGTTAGCAAAGGCAGACATTTTGTCCGAACTGGCAAATTGCATATGTGTTGTTGCAAGCGTTTTTTTTTTTATTTTTATTTTTTTTCGTTTTTTTTTTTTTTTTTTCGTTTCAGATTATTAGACAGAGGACACCTGGTAAGTTTAGCCTTATATCGTCGTGTGACCCTTAAAGCCTATAATAACGATAACGATCAAGCCCGTTTTTAGTTTCCTATCTCTTGCAAAGTGGTTGTTAACGTTACTGGTGACAGCTCGTTTGTTAACGTATCTCCGCTGACTGGTGGCAAATCTTCGAGTTGTCCAGCGCTGCGTACTTCACGTTTTCATCCGTAAAGATGCCGATACCTCAGATGAACGTTAGCTGATCTCGTGTGGCTCTCTGCCAAGTGACAACTATGACAGGGCGCAACTTCTGATGGTTCAACTTTGATGGCTGCCTTAAACGTTAGATGAAGGGGTTTGTCTTAAACGCGATCGGTATTATAAAGTTGCGTCAACGTTCGTTAGGAGTAGAAAAGAAAGAAGATGAAAAATTATATCTCATGTTGTGGCGTCCTTTTCTCACGTTGAAATTTCTTTGCTTCATCGTAGTCTGATGCAGAAGACTTTCAGTAGTTGCTTCTCGTCTCCTTTTTGCCTTTTTTCTTCTCCTTTTTTCCTTTTTTTTTCTTCTTGCCCACACCACCATCGCTGCACTTCAGTGTAAACCCTGATTAAATTTAGATATAGTGCAGGGAGGGAGGGGGGTCGAGAAAAAAAAGACCCCTCCTGGTCTTATCGTTTTAGTGAAGAGTGACCTGATAATTAATAACGGTCTTGACTGTTTATGGCACCTTTTTTTTTTTTTTGCGGCTGTTTTTTTCTTCTTTTTTTTTCAAGAAAAAAAAGAGAACGTTGACAGCACTGCTTGACAAATTCCGCATATGAGAGGAAAAAAGAGGCTCCACATAATTGTGCGTCTAAACCCGCCCCTTCTACTTCCTTGTAAGTAGAGATCGGTTTAATGTGTTACATAATGCGAGGCCTTCCTATCTCCTAGTGTTGCAATTACTCAAACAAACAAATATTCACATAGTGAAAAATTCCGCCTAACATTGTTTTTTTTCTCCACTATTTTCTGATCAAACTGACACATTTCGAGCACATCTGTACGTTTTTCTTGCTCATGTCTTTTTCTCTCTTTTTTTTCTTCTTTCTTTCTCCCAAGGCCCATCAAATCTGACAGTGTGCTTACTAATAGCATTTTTCCAGGATTTTTATTTTCTCATGCATTCTGCAGCAGTAAGGTAATGAGTCGAGCTTCAATTTCACTAAGGCACCCTGTGTTTGAATGAGAATCTTAACTAAACAGCTTAGCTGTGCTCTCTGGAACAGCAGCTTGTACCCTTTACTACAATAGCTGTTGCAGAAATGGGGCAGCATATTCATTGTGATACCGCTCTGCTCATCTTGTAAGATTTTGTTTATCTTTGTGGGCATTTAGTTAAGGGAGACAGAAATGAGCTTATCTGATATGAAGGGGGGACCCATCATGTACACAGCAAAGTAGAGGTACATGAGGAGGAAATCGCTGTACAGCACATCTGATTTGCCTCACTTGTGAAAGAACTTAAATATGTAGGAAAAGAAGATGCGCATCTCATGGTGAACAATGTACGAACTACTTAAATTTGCGCAGAGTTGACCGGTTTTACTTTATAGCAAAGCTGTGTTAACTGCCACATGCCTCTGTGCATGTATCTCGAATATATATGTCAAAATTTCCCTTATGTAGTTGGAATAATTGATAATCATGAGAAGATGCTGTGTCATCATAAATCTGATGGGGGTGGGGTGGTGGGAGAAGTAGTTTTGGACGTTACACCTAAGCTCACTTTGAGTAGGACGTCGTGTAAAGTGTTATATGGACAGTGTCGTCATATAATTACCAAATAAAAAAATAAATAAAATTATAAGCTTGTTTCTCAACATTTAAAAAGAATAAATAAATAACAAACTTGGCTACTACAGACAGCCTATTTTGTTCTAAACTTGAAACTGTCGTCCTCATGGTGTGTGACTGTCCATTCAGCCTCATAGATGTTAACTTTTTTTTTTTTTAACTAGAGGACACATTGCACCAAGGCTGCACTTTAGCATTAAAAAAGATGTTTTTCATTTTTTTTTCAACAATGTTCGTCTATACAGATAAATATAAGAATTAGATACGATGCAGAAAACGTTGCACTTGGTGCTGTTGGTCTATTTGTCAAAAGGGAAAAATTATCAAATGCACACGTTTATATAGGTGGAACCTATTTAAAATTCAGTTGAGGCAGCTTTTATGGTTACTGGAATCTGGTTCATTTGGTGGGAGTGAGACTTATACATGTATACATATTTATATAAATATTTTTTTCAAATTTATTTCATTTAGTCTGTTGCAGTGTGAGTATTTTGCTGAAATGTTTTTTTTTTTTTTTTTTTTTTTTTTTTTTTGCAAATGTAATGGTCTAGAAGCCAGCAGGTTGCACTTACTCAAAGTGGATTTCTCTTTTTATATATATATATATATATATATAAAATTAAGTGTGTTAGCAATATTTCATCTTTCTTACTTGTAACTTAGTTTTGCAATGTGTATCTTATGTGCCCAGACAAGTGAGGTGGGTGTAAATATATACACATTTTTTTGAAAGGGAGACTAATAGTCTTGCTTTCTTTTTTTTTTTTTTTTTTTTTTTTGTTCCCCCTGCAGTGCCTACTGTTAATCTGCTTTAAATGCTACAGGTTTATGTTTCTCCCTCCATTCTCTGGTATTTGCCTTTTCACTCTCCCTGTAAAGCACCGTTGTGCTGTTTCAGTCTGTTAGCATGACATTCTGTGACTCATCATTCTGTCTTCTCGGACCCCTCTGGCAAAATGGGCTCCCACCCCCATTTCCTGGTGAAATTGTGCCTCTCTTCTTGTACTTGCTCGCATGTGTTGTAGCCAGACTGCAGAGAACCCCCACCCCTCAAACCCCTTCTTTCTGCACCACTCAGCACAAACTTTATAGTATTCAAATTTGCTGCAATAGGAACAGGTTTTCACGGGTCTTGTTGGTTATTTTCCAGGTGGTGTTTGGCCTTGGTTTCAGCTCTGCGTCTCAGCAGCCTACAAGCAGAAGCTGTCAAATGATCAGTCAGTTTCTCCTTCAGACATGGTTCAAGTTCTGTTATCGTTTGAATAGTGGTCAGTCTAGCTAAGCCTCCAGTTTAGATGTTATCTTTAGGGGGGGTGACTGTTTATTTTATGCAGATGCATTTTAACTGTAAAGTTACTTTATACTGATATTATTAGGGTCAGCAGTGCAGCTTCTTACAAGCATATGTTTTTGCATTGGCTTTAATTTTTCTCCTACACTTTGTGCTGCAACACTTTATAATTACACCTGTTTTGAAGGGGTGGATTATTTAATTGGAGAAGTGTTTTTAGAAAAAATAAATCTCAATTTTGTGCTTAACAGCTGTTACTTGCTAAGTCTATATAGTCATAATTTTCTGTTAATCTACTTAATTTAAATTGTGCCCCCCTTTTTTTCTTTACACATCCAAAGTCAGGGCCATCAGTTATAGATGCTGATGTGTGTATTTGGGCTGGTCAGTGTGTTCATTTTGAAGTAACAATTTCTTCAGGAGTCAAAGGGGCTTCTTAAAAACTTTCTCTGGGAGCCTCTTGCTTCTCAAAAACTTGCTGTTTTGAATTAGAATTATTTAATTTTTTTAATTATTTTAATTGTTGTCATAGAGGTACTTGTGGTGTTTGGCAATGTGTTTAGACAGACATTAGCAGTTGCAGTGCTGGTGACTTATCTGTTAGATAATTACATTTTCTGTAGTAATATGATAACCTCCAACTGTTAGATCTTGACATAGTGAGAGCATGTCTTTTTTTTTTTTTTTTTTTTTTTTTTACTGGACACACATGGTGTTTTTTTTCCTTTGCCACGAACCTTTCAGTAGTTCAGGGGTGGCAGATTAGCCCAAAAAATATTAGGTTATGTAATTAGATTAGAAAGATTTTTCAAATCTTTTTTTTTTATTATTTTATTTTTTAGATTCAGATTAGTTTTTTTTTTTTATTTGTTTGTGATTCTGTTTCTTTGTTTTAACCCTGATAACCCGTCACCTGTGCTTGGGTGTGCACAGAGAGAGAAAAAAAATATATATATATGTTGTTCACATTGTGAATATCTCATTTGATCTGCTTTGGAAGTTTGGAAATAAACCAAATTAGTTTCAAACGTGATATCAGTGTGTGTAGTTTTGGAATTACTGTCATAGCCAGCGTTGAACTTTTGATGTGCATTTGTCATTTTGCAGCTATGCAAGTCTTAGTAGGTAAGACAGGCATAGGAGGGGGAACATGGTGAAGTCAGCAAAAAGATTCTAAAATGACTGTGATTAATTTGTTGACCTGAACACAAAAGAGTTATGATACAGCTTCTGTTGTTTTTGTTTATTTATTTATGTGTGGCAGTATATAAAGTCAGGAAACGGGGTCATTATAGATTATTCAAGTTGCAGGAAAGCCTCAGTATTTTTTTATTATTATTATTTTTTTTAAGCATAAAAGGTCATGGGTTTTAATGTGGGCTTAAAAACTTTTATTACTTACAATAAGAATACCTTTTTATTATTCAATAAGAATAATGTTGGTGTCAGTACTTATTGGTAAAAATTGTATCATAGTGCTTGACAAGTGCATGGGTGTGTGGATCAACTTTAGCTTTGCTTCCTCTGTTTTTCTTGCCTATGTGCATACACACCTATTTGGATCCCAGTTTCAGACCTATTCATTGTTCCATTTTGAGTCATTCGCAATAATGTACAAAGTGGTGGCAGTCGTGTTTAGGATGTTTTTTATTATTATTATGGGATAAACTTTTTATTTTTTTGATCATTTTATATATATATTTTTAATGGTTTTGGTGCCCTTGTTTTCTCCCCAAACTGCTGGTCAAGTGTAAACCGAATCCCCTGGTTGTACTTTTGAAATTGCATCATTGTGTGCTGCGCAGTCTGCATCCTGTTTATTGCAGCGTTGTCCTTTTTATATGAGAGAAAGAGGAAGCTGAAGACAGTTTTAAATGAAGGGGTAAATTACTGGAGAGATGAGGAATTAATTTGTTGGAGACTATAGTACTGTTTAAAATAATACACTCTTTGTATTGTGGAAGCAGGCACAGTAGTTGTGTGTTTGGATTAAATGTTTCTCTACACTTTGGACACTGGTGTATTTAGCTGGCAGATAGTGTTGCGAGTCCAGGGGTGTTCTAATGTGGCTCACACACAAACTAGAAGTGGTTAAAATTACTTTACTATTTATTGATAACTCTCCAAAGATGTGTTCTGCCCTTATTGCAAGCCATGCTGCCATTAGCACAGTCTAACTGATAATTACAAGTTGCACCAAACTGCATTAAGACATCGGTTATTATCATACCTTTGATTCATTATATATTAGAAATCTAAACTTTGTATTCCCCTGCATAAAATAATTTTCAGTATTGCTATGATGTTCCTCAAGTGTGAAGAGGTGTTCTGCCTCATTTACACCTGACAGTAAATGGAAGGATTGGTGTGTAACAGCAAAAAAAAAAAAAAGACTCGAATGTCACCCATACCTTCTGCTGTTGTCCTGCGAAATGAGTTTATTCAGATGTGCAAGTAGCTCGTGTGACCGATGTATGGCTGCAGCCTCCAGGGGAATCCCTGTCATTCCCTCTGTGTCTGCCTTCACATGTTCCACTGGGTGTGCAAATGTAACAGGCTTCTCTTGGATTAACACAAACCATTAGAGCACTGGTGTTCTGTAGAGAACAAAGCTGTTTCTCATTGGTAGCATCCCTTGTCTGCTAACAGTAAAACTCTTCATCACCTGGCACCAGCCCCCACCAACCCAAGGAAGAAAAGGGGAAAGAAGAAAAGTTAAACAGATTTTTACCTCTTTTTTTTTTTTTTTTTTTTTTTTAAATTATTATTATGAATGAACTGGTGTTGGACAGATGTTGAAAATCATTCGGATGCGAATATTGGCCCTGTAGCTTCTGAAACGTTTTGTACTAAATTCTACAGTTGTGGCACAGTTAAGACATAGTATATTTTTAGCGTGTTTGCTTGTCTTTCCAAAAGTAGCACAACAATGACTTGGCTAGCCTAACACGTGGTGTTTATCTGGCTAAGAGTGTAAAAGTGACTGATTTGTGATTGTAAAGTGACGCGTTTTGTTTGCATACCAAAGTGAAAAGAGAAGAGCCATTGTATCCATAATCCCCTTCCTTTGCATTCTAAATTGTCTAAATAGCATGCATCAGTGGCAGTTTTAAAATGGATGTTTTGACGTGAGATAGGTGGCGTGGGCATTTCTCCACTGCTTGGGATGTCATTGCAAATCTCTCCTTAGTTTGTGCTTATACAAGCAGAAGACTGAGTAAAACACACCAGAAGAGGCCAACCCAGACCACTTGATCTGGGGAGGTGATGGTTGTCATGTCCGTGTCCCTCAGCCCGGCGGGGTGTGGGAGGTTACTTGACCTCTCAACCTTGGGGTCAGGTGACTCTTTGAGGTCATCATACGGGGAGCAAGTGTCAGGAATGGGTTAAAAGGCTGAGCAGCGAAGGTGACATGTCTGGGCATGCTTCCTTAAAGTTGAGGGAGAAAAATAGGGAGAGGTTAGAGCCATTGAAGTAAACAGTTTTCAACCAGACTTGTAAAGGAATGATAAGCTTAAAAGGAAATGATGCAACTTACCTGATTTGTTCCTCTAGTGTTTTTTTTTGTTTTGTTTTTTTTTAAATTATTATTTTTTAAATTATTCAATTTTTTTCCCCCTCAAGGACGGAGAAGGTAAAACACACTTTCACACACATTACTGTTCAACATGACAAATTACACATTAGACAGGCACACAGTCATAAGAATAGAAATCCGATTGAAACTCTGAATTAAGAATGCAACCAACATTTCTTTGCCCTTAAAATGAATGTCTTCTTTTTAATCTCTCTGAAATATTTTGACGCCCCCTTTGACCTGCATGTCTTCAAATGTCCTGCCTAGTTTTAGCAGCCCAAACATGTAATCCAGTTGATGAAGAGAAGTACAGTCCAGCTCCACATGAACGGGGGTCAGAGGTGTGGAATATGATTATTATTTTTTTATATGTAGATATATAAATAATTTTTTTTTTTTTTACTACTGGTGTTTAAATTTTAGCTGCTTTCAGTAGCCACCACTGTGCTGACAACAGATGTGAACTCTTTGTGGTCTCCTTCAACATTGTGCTATGCCCCCATACATAAATTGTAATTCCTTGATGTGATGTTTTAATTTAATCACCGTAAAAGGTCTCGCACTAGTTAACTTTTTGATGCTTGTGATTTAAAAAAAAATATAATAAAAATAATAATACATTTATTTTTTTAACTCTGGTCAGTAGACATTTTTCTCATTTGTCACTGGGAAGATGCTCCAAATTGTGCAGATGTGACCCCAGAGTTACACAAACTGGCATTTGAAAGGCTATTTAAAACGTTTTGTGTAGGTTGTGTTGAATTTTCACACTAAATAAGCTTGCGCTACATTTTTTTGTTATATAATCATTTTAAAGGATTTTAAAAAAAATATTCAGTTTAAATTGCATACACAGTTAAAAGCTGGTCTGCACAGGCAGCTTACTGCCCTCATTGGTCCTCACTGTGTGTTTGACCCGTGATCTCTTACTTTCTCTCACCTGACTATTTCAGCCTCAGCCGTTAATGTCCATCCTCAGAAAAGGCATTTGATGCCTTAAGACAGAAAAATGTGACTCCTCCTTTAAGTGTTACAAATGCATCACATACACTGTCTGCAATTGAACTAGACTTCCCTCAGAGTCCCTTCCCCTGAAGTATTCACTTAGATTGGAAACAACAACAAAAAAAAATTAATCAGTGATGCAGCATGTAGTGATGGCAATGTCAACAGACTCTGTTTCTGAGTAACTGCCTCTCCATTATTTTTTTTCCTTTTTTTTATTATTATTTTTTTTTTTTTTAGCTTTACTGCGAATTATTAGATTAACTCCTGGGCTTTCAGCTCGCAATTAACTCGGAGGAAGAGTTGTTTTTATTGATGGGAATGCGATTGAGGAAGAATGCCATTTTGTATTTTGACATGTATATGGAACAGTGACGTGCACAGTTTAAGTCGAGAGTCCTAAAAGTTTTTTCTTTTTCTAAGGCAGTAAAACCTCATCCGCCCATCCTCTGATGGTCAGACGGTGCAAGTGAAGTGCCTCGGTGCAGCCGACCATCTGCTCCTGCTGTTTTTTTCCCCCTCTAGTTGCAATCCTACTTGGTATCTCAGTGATAAAACAAAAAGAGAATATGAGTATATAAATGAATTACTTTTATCTAGAGGGTGAATGAAAGGGATTTTTTATTTTATTTTTAAGAAATGATCCATCATATGAAATATGTCAGAGATTAGGGGGGTGGAGAGTAAAAAAGAAAGAAATGCATGACTTGCCAGTACCTCGTTGGAAGGGGAAGTATGTTGGGTATGTTATTGGATTCTGACTATCGGGTCCATTTCTGACTAAGATCGTAATTACAGGTCCATTGAGACCTCTAGTGGCAACAGAATTGCTACATCTTACCTCCATGGGGATTATCATCAGGATAGGAAACTTGTTGAAACACATGTGCATACGAGCAAGTGTGCATTACTGGAGAGAATGTTTTAGGATTTAGATATTTAGTTGATATTTACTCTTTGAGTGTCTGAGGGAGATTTGGGTAATAGCGCTGTGATTCCTCCAGTTGGCTCCTTTTTTTTAACTTTCTTTGTTTTCTGTTTGTTCTCAGTTGCTCCCCCAACTTCAGGTAAGCTGCGGAGGAGTGACTTTGTTGGTGGGGTCTCGCTTAATGACGCCTGAACACAAAATGTCCTCAAACACTGACGGTACCATGATGAGTTCAGTTTGATGAAATTCATTATTTGAAACAAACAGATTTCTGTTCTACAATAAGGCATTGGATACAACTGTGGAGTTAATTATCTGAGAGTGGTCAGTTATTGAAAGATAAATTGCACTCTTCCTCTGGTAAGCATCCATCCATCAGATAGAAATGCACATTTTAGACCGAGGTGTTTCTAAGGAATGTACCGGGGATGGGATGAAAATGACCGTGTGTTTTGGACATTTCAAAGAAAAGTGAATGAATTCAGAGTTACCAGTTTTTTGGGGGGTTTTTTTCTCCTTGTTAAGCTTGCCTCTTTTTCTTTTTTCACAAACCATTATATTTTATTAGACTTGTAAAATGATTACGAACTCGTTGTGTCAGATGTTTCAAATTAGCCTTTGCAGCACCGGTTCTTAAGTTGTTTCGAACTAGATCGAAATGAATCTGTTCCGTCCAAATGCGTCACGTGATCCATTTCACTCTTTCTAGAGAACTGATCTGCAAAGCCGCTTCCAGCGGCAGTCGTGTATCCGATCTGCTCGGTTTCATATGACGAGATTCCAAATACTGAACCTCACGATGGTGATCTTAGTCACCTTTGTGCATCCAGTGTTGTGGCAACAGTGCTCCTGCATCAGCAGGAGTGTCAGTGTGTATTAAGGGACGCCTACAAAGAAATGTTTCTCAGAGTTTGTTGTGGAGGAACTTTACAGGCCTGCGGAGAGCCTGACTTCATCCTCGTTGAGCAGCTTTGGGTCATTAAACTCATCATCTAACATCAAAGTTAGTCTAAAGTTGTCCACCAGGGTTCTGAAATCTTTTTAACTTTGTAAAGTTCTTTCCACAAACTTTAGACTTTGTAGTCTTTCTTTTTTTCATGCATAACAGGAACTCTGACAGACTTCTGTCTAAAAAAAAAAAAAAAAGTACTGAACTGTATTCTCTTTGTGTGTTTCAGAGGGAGACGATCCCAAGCCCACTGAGGACGTGGGAGGAAGACTTAAATCTTGATTCTGGTGATCATCTGAGCATCTTTAGGAAGACAAATGATGCGTATCTGCAGCTGTTAGTGGTAAAGGTAAAGGTGTAGGTGGGGATTTGAAGCCTGGATGATAAGGGAAGGAATGAAGATGAGCCAGAAGCAGAGGAACCATGGCTGCACCTCTGGTGATGCCGTAGCAGCACGGAATGGTTTGTGGGTGACTCTGAGATGCAGGCCATGCTGTGCTGCCGCAGCAAAGCCAGAATCTACATCAGATCTGTCACCTTGCTGTCCCTGTCCTGTTTTTATCATTTCCCTTCTTAGAGATGACTAATGTATCACTGTTTTGGTTAATGGTCATTAGCAGTTAGGGCTGCATAGATGACCGTTTTCCCTATGAGGAAAAAGTTATGTGGCTATTTGTTTCTCTGATCAGCTGGTGGCCTTACTGTAGCAGCACGTAAATATTGGAGTTCAGACTAGTTGAAGTCTCCAGTATTAATCGTGCTGCTGAAGCAAAGCTGACCACTCACAACCAGCATCACCAACCACTGCTGCGTGTTCTCAGACCAAACAGCAACATGATGCGGCTTTCCATTCCTGCAGGTAGCATGTTTAAGAATTTTAATCACTGGTAGTTTCACAGAACTAATTTATATTAACAGTTAATGTTTGTTTGTTGTTTTTACTGTTTGCTTGGGAAAATAAAAGTTTTAAACGCTTCTGTCTGTAGCGTCTTTTTTGTCGCTATTGAGCGTTCAGCACGCCGTTCAGTTCAGGTGTTTTGTCTTTCGTACCTGAGCCACTGGGCAGTGTCCACAAAGCTGTGGAAGCGCTGCCGTCCTGGAGGAGAAGCGCGCAGCACGGTCCGCGAGGCCCCGATCCGCGCGAGAGCTCAACACAGATAGTGCTCCAAATTAGAGCAGCAACTGGATTATAAACGCGACATTTCCTAATGGAATATGAATGGCATGTGTTCTTAGATTTATTTTCTGCTTTTGAGATGTTTTTCCTAATAAAGAATTTTCGCATAACTGCGTCAATGTTCCACAGAACCCGTCCTACGGTTCTGTCGCCTCTTCGTCTCAGTCGGTGCTGGGTGCAAACAGAATTCGGACACCTCCCAGACACAACGCCTTTAAAATGAGGGGGAAAAAAAGCTTTACTCAAGCAGTGATTAAAAGCTCCGGTATCTGGTCAAAGAGGGGCGCTTTATGCGGAGGCCTGGCCTACATTTTGGATAATGTCAAGATTCAAAATTCATCTTGTCAAGAGATGAGTAACCTGATTACACCCGTTTGAAATGTTGAATAAATTAAAACTCATCGAAGTTAATATATCATAATTTATAAGATTATTATATTTCCTCTAATGGACAGTGAATATTTAAGGCTGTGTGATGTATTAAAAAGGCTTAGGCCCCTTTTATTTTTACCTTCCATTATTTATATATATATATATGTGTGTGTGTATAAAGCACACATATAAAGTCGTTTCCATCCATAGTGGCCTTGTTAGGCCTCTTCTGATACAATAATTTCAAATCAACAGATTTAGGCAACTCTAATTATGGTCAGCCTGGAATTAAAGGATTTCATTTTTTTTTTTTTTTTCGGGGGCCTGGAAATGATTGGAGAGGAAATGACCCTTTTTTTCCCCCCCACGGTTCGATCCTTTCATTATTTTGCTTATATGGAAATGTTTACATCGCATTCAGTTGATTAAAAAAAATATAGGCCTATATATATATATATATATATATATTTAAATGTTTTGCTAAATACACACCGCATTATCACGGCTACTATGTGGACTTTTCTGTGCGTGTGTTTATTAACAGGGTTACGGAAGAAAAAAAAACGCTTTTTCTTTTCTTAAATGGAAGACATGAAATAAGTAAATGGAGGAAAAAAAACTCATCTACCCTCGCATCTTAAAGGTTTGAATTAGCGTTCACTCGCGGGCTGAAATTCCAGGATTTCCCAGGAAAATCCTCCTATACTACTTTTACCCGCGTTCATATCGCTCCTATACAATCTGTCCAGGTGAAGAATTTAACACAATTTAGTTGACGTGAGTTGGCTGAATGGTGACTTAAATGTTCTTTTTAGGGAATCTCATAAAAGGCCCCAGCTTGACCTGGTGTACACGATGCGCTTCGGCTATTGTGTTACACAAATCCTGAGTATATTTATAATAAATAAATAAATTAATGAATACCTTTATTCTCTTTTTTTTCCCTGGCTGCACTTGAATGTGTGTGCAGATGCAATTGAACTATAATGTAGACTGTATATATATATATAATGTATATGTATGCATGTGCTGGCGTGCTATGACGCACATTCTGAATTAGGGTCGGTGCTTACATCACTGGATGCACTTTGTGGTTCGGCTTTAGGATTTTCCTCCCAACTCAGGAGAATAAATAAATAAATCTAGGAGGTCACACTTCACAGCTCGCCCTTTAAATCTTACCCATTTTAAAGGCGACCGATAGAAATTTTAAATAACCAAAAACAAACCTAAACATGAAGTATTCGATCACGTTGCAATTATCCACACAAACGCACCGCGATGTCAGACTTCTAAGTCGTTTTCGCTCACATGCAGATGCGCTGCAGGCGGAATAAGCCCCACTCTGCACCGTTCATTAAACAGCAGGTTTTTGACTTGACGGTCGGATAAGTTATGCAACAAATGAGCTCCGTGAACCGGTATAAATTCTGAGCAGAAACGAGGAGGACCGCTCATTAAACGCGCTTTCAACATCCGACTGGAAATGCTGCTGTCGGGCTTCCAGATGTTCTCCCTGAAAACGTATCAAATACCAGTGTTTTTACTTTGTTAGGTTTTTCTTTTTTCCTTTCTTGTTTTCTCCAGCCCGCTGAATATTTCACACGGGCCGTGTTACATAACATGTGTAACCTTGGAAGAGGTCGCAGCATCACTGTGGCGCGGACGCGCGCCTTGAGGGGGGTTGGGAGGCCGTGGACTGCACCTCGTTTTCCTCGGCTCACAGAAGCCGTCCCGACTGGCACTGTCCCTCTGAATGAAGCAATCAGAAGTGAGTCAGTTTGATCAGGTTTATTTGTCAAGATCACCTTCGATAAGTAGAAAAAAAAAACAATTAATAGCAATCATCAGAGTATAAAAGAGGAATAGTGTGCTCGCTCGTTTAAGGTCGTTTGTTTTAGCGTTTACTTTTCGTGGATGGAGGGTTTAGAGTTGCTTCTGTTGGATTCTTTCGAGGTTGCAACTTGAGGGGGAAAAAAAATGCAAAAAGACAAACAAAAAGAAAAGAAAACAGGACATTGTAAACATGTGTTTCCTTACATCCACTGCATCTCACGGGTCTCCTGGAACTACTCTGTGAGATGCACAAAAAAAGGCTAATTAGGATAACTTACACCTGCAAATAAAGTAGACAATGGAGTCAGTTAACTTCACGACACGCTCCTGACCCACTCCATCAAAATTGTGCACATGTCAGTCATTCCCTGAAGGTAAACATCTGTGCGCGAGAGAATGACAGAGGCGAGCGGCTCGATCTTCGAGGTCACGTCGGATGCGAGGTTGCGCGGCAGCAGCAGCATGAGTAGTGTTGGCAGCAAGAAAAAAGCCAGAAAGAAGACGATCCGTTTGGGGGCTGCCATCCGCGAGCCCCCCGTTTGGTAGGAGCCACTCTCGTGGGGGACGGAGATCCTGTCCACTTCTCTGAGCCGAAGGGAATCCCACTTTTTGACGTCGAAATTGCGCACGAGTGGCCCGACGTCCATGTCTTTCCGAGAGGGCAGAGGCGTGTCTTTGAGGACCTTCAGCTTCTCTCGAAACTCTTGCATCTGCTGCAGAAAGCACAGGGGGTCCGAGACGCTCCTGAAAGACTCGGCGATGCTGAGCGCGCGCCTCTGCTCCTCCAGCGCTGCGCTCAGCTTGGCGGTCTCCGGGTCGTACGCTTGCATCACCACCAGTTTCAGGGTTTCGAAGTCGGACAAAATCTCGTTCTTCTTGCATTCGAGGGCTCCAATGAGCTTGTCGAAATACTCTGCCACCTTTTCCGCGTCCTTGCTCACCGACTGAAGCGCCGTCTTCTTGCTGGCTTGCAGCGTCTCAAGGCAGGACAGCGTGTCTGCGCTCCGCCAACTCTCCACGCCGTGTAGCAGCTCCTCAAACGCCCCCTTCTCCTGCTCATACGCATCCTCCAGGGAGCTGAATTTGTGCCCTTTGTGGTCATCCGTCGTGGCGCAGAATCCACAAATGAGTTTCAAATCAGTGGCGCAGAATATGTTGAGAGGCTGCCCGCAGTGCCGCTTGCAGAGGGACATTTTCGGCATCACCTTTAATTTGCTGAACTTCTCAACTATTCCTCGGAGAGAATAGTTGATCTGCAGGGTATTTGCGCCGTTGTGGGGGCTCTCCTTGCGGCATGTGGGGCATTTGAGGGGTGTTCTGAAAGCTGGACCTCGGTTCCCCTCCAAGAGTCCGTCCAGGCATTTCTTGCAAAAGCTGTGTGAGCACAACAAGACCCGCGGATCCTCGAACAGACCGCAGCACACTGGGCACGTGAGCTCCTCTTCCAGCTGCTCCATCGTACCCTGTAAACACATCACCCAGGCGTCAAATCAGTGCTTAATTTAGAACAGAGGGGAGAAAAACAACAAAACCAATAAATCAGCACTCAATAAAAACGGGCTACATGATACGCACCCCACACGCAGAGGGATGCCGCCCTATGAGGCAGAGAACCCGTGAATTACACAAGAAAAAACACCGTAGCATCGCAAAAGGATACAGGTTTTTTAGGGGGGTGGGGTGGGGGGGTTAGCAGTCACGTTCCAGCTGTGTTTGAAGTATTCCAATCCTGAAAGTGAAACTGGCTGTGCCCGCGTAAAAGACCGACACGGGTCCTGCCAAAAGCTCCGTTTGCGTTTTCAAGGCTGAGCCGCATCCTGCTGCCTGACGTCTTTCTGTCGCCAGCGAGCGCTGAAAGAAGCCCGCAATACGTTTCGGGTCGACTACAACTCGAAATCGCCAACAACTTGGCGGGATGTAAACTCTTCCAACGAACGGTCATGTCTTGGCTTGTATTTGCAGGGGCAGCAGGACGGCGGCTAGCTGAGTTGAGCCCTAAGTTGCTGTCTCCTAAACCAATCCAATGCGACAAATCGTCGACAAACGGGGTTCGCGCGAGCGCTGCTCCTGTTGGCAAGGTACAGAAGGAGGGCTGTGACAGATTTTGCGAGCGCATAGTAACATGCAACTACTGGACCAAAAGAATCACTCACCAGCTGCTGAGACGCTCAGCGCAACGCAATCATGGCGCTTGTTGCTGTGCAGACTTCGCCCTTTCCGGGTGTGCAGTTAACTGTTTCAGTCGCGCGCGGCAAACCGGACCGTGCCGATTCGTCCGTGTTTGCGCACAGATGAGACCTGGCGTGTCATGTGTTGCCAGCCACGCGGAACCTTCGCGGATCTCGAGCTATTTGACAGCCCCGTTTAAAAGCATTTAGGGGGAAGGTTGCGTTTTTTGTCGCTGCAGGGTAATTTGCAGAGGGTCCCTGGCAGTCAGGAGGGGGGAGGGGCTGTTGCTATGCAAAACATTACAGCGTGAAAAACTGTCAAGTAGATCGTGGTCCCAGTCTGGGCACCGCACGTTTCTACCCCGGACTACCTCAGCCGGTTTTTTGTTGCTGCTCACCAACATATGCAGTTGTGAGCTGCTCACACAGGAAAATGTACATGTGCGAATGTGGCCGCTCGGCTGCTCCATCTGACATATAAAAAAACAACAACACTGTGCAGCTCTGAGCAGATGGGCCTGACATCACCCAGGGACCGTGTGCGAACATACCCTGAGAAATCCAACCATAAACTTGATGAGGCACATTGTACTGATCGCAAAACAAACTTGAGTGAGTAGCCTATGCTTTGCAGTTATGAACGCTCGCATTGCCGACTCAACACCCCCCCCCCCCCCCACCACCCCCCCCCACACACACACACCCACCCCGCATTATCCACTTTCAATTCACCCGGGGTTATGTAACATCGATACCCAATAGTTACTTAGTCACGTGGAGAAATTTTGACCTTGATTTTCTTCCCTTGTTTCCATGCCATCAGGAGCAACTGCCTATCTTACCCGCTGTGATTGGATACAGTGAGGAAGTAGGGGGCTTATGTCGCTCCGACCTGCACCGCTAGGTGTCACTGTTGTTGCGGGGGAGCCTTTTTGACGTTTTGACGCTGGGTGCTCTTTGGTTTGACGATACGAGTTTCTTTCCGGGTGTTTGGCCAGTGTCGGAGCAAGAATATGGCTGCGCTGTTTACGTGTTGTTTTGGCTGCTGCGGGGAAGGGGGGTCGGGGCATATTCCCCTCAAAGAGATGCCTACTGTTCAGTTAGACACCCATCACATGGGTAAGTATAGTTGTGGTAACTTGCCACAGTTGATATGTACATACAGCCAGGTGACTGTGTGTGTGTTACAAGACGGCTAACATCTTTCGACGTCAAATTTAGCTTGCGAGCTAATACCTAGCTCTGCCTGCGCTGTTGTTACCTTCAAAACATGGTTAAAGGTTGTTGTTTTTTTTAACATACAGTACTTTCAGTTAGCTGTCCTAACATAGTAATTGGTGACTCTCCACCATTTAAACTAGCATGTTGTACTAACTCCCACAGCATTTGAATCCGAGGTTGTAAGGGTTAACGTGTCTCATTTCCTTTTTTTTCCCCCCAAACAAAAGAAAAATACACAACCAGACACACGAGACATACAATACCCCGATTTGATGCAAAAGGTGCGTCTTAAATGGAATAGTCCGAGCAGAACACCAGTAACATCCCATCAACACCGTGCACCTCGCACTGGAGCGCTGATGCAAGAAGGACTCGGATGTGGAAAGCGCAAGAGAAGAGGCAACAGAAAAAACTGCGATTAGAAAAAACTTGTTCAAAAGATCGAATTATTAAGTATTTAAGTAAACGCGTGCACGTATTGTCAATTGATTTTTGATTTTAAGTGTAAAGAATCGAATAATAAATATTAATCCTGCAGAGAAATGTGCCCTCTCAGCGTTAAACCGGAAACAGTCGTGAAAAAAGAAAGGACACCCTTTTTCAAATATAAGGTTTTACTTATCTACTATATATACATACATATATATACTTCTTCTTTTTATTTTATTTGAAGTCAATTCAACCTCAGATAAACAACACTACATCAAGTCCACCCCATGATTCAACAGCTTGTGGAATCACCTTTAAAAGCAACGACTTTGGGTATTTGTTTTCTGTATGTTGTGAGTCTCTCGCATTATTCTGGTGGAATTTTGATCCACTTTTCTTCACAACGTTCCTTGAGGTTCGCTGGCATTCATACATTGTCCTGACTTTGACTGGACCGTTGCAACATCTTGATTCTCTTCTTTTTCAGACTTCCTGTTGTAGATTTGCTGACGAGTAATTTTCCTCTTGCGCGGCCCAGATTCAGCTTAGTTGTAGCAGTCGGACAGATGTTTCTGATATTTTACTTCAGAACAGTCTTAGTATAGAGAGGAGTTCATGGTCGACTCGCTGACTACAAGGTGTCCAGGTCCTGTGGCTGCAGAACAAGCCCAAATCATCACCCCTCCACCACCACCGTTGGTATGAGGTGTTTGTGCTTATATGCTGTGTTTGGGTTTCACCATAAGTGGTGCTGTGCATTATCACCAAACATCTCCACTTTGGTCTGGTCTAACCAAAGCATGTTGTTACAGAAGTCTTAAGCTGTGCTGCCATATTCTTTTTTTTTTTTTTTTTTTTTTTAGGGAGAAGAGGCTTTCTCCTGCTACCCCTACTTAACAAGACATACCTGTTCAGTCTTTTTCTAACTGTTGCGTAATATAAACTGTAGCGGATAAATGAGTTATAACACAGTGAAATATCTCGTGTTATTGTTCATCGGAGATTGTATTTACCTAATTTTAAGACTTGGCAAGGAGAGAAACCGTAGAATTTAAAGAGAATTTACTAGTCAATAACACGATTGCATGTTATGATTTTTAGTTATTGTCATTGCTGTGTTTTACTGTTTTAGGTGTCCAAGACAAGGGTCATTTAAAGCTTTTGTACACTATTGGTCGGAGGGTTAGGGTTGGAAGATATTCTGTGAAAGTGTCACTGTTTCTTGTTTTGCTGTCCAGTTGGTGCCATGTGCATTTAAAATGCAGCCTTTTGTGTGCTCCAAAAAAAACTGCGTTGTTGTTTTTTTTTGGCTACGCTCCGATGTATTTTCTTGCTCATACCAGAGGTTGTTGTAGTTTATCGGCGATGTTCAAACTCCAGATTTGGAGATTCGTGGTTTTCATTGACAGTAGGGATGTCGAAGACAAACTTTTTCTCAAACGGTAAGCCAAATGTCAGACAGATGTGGAGGAAAAGTGCAAAATTGCGCTTTTGTTGTCCCGGAGTCACATAGTGAAGTTTGAACTTTCTTAAAATGGAAAGATTCGTACAAAGTGCAGGAGCTTGAATGAGTACAAAGGTGTGTTGCTTTAATTAACATACTCAGTTACTTTCCATCATTGCCAACAAATCCTGAAACCACAAGCATACAAATGTTTTTATCAGTTAATGGACATGATGTGGCTCCTGCCTCACTGTAAAGTCTCTGGTAGCTTGCAGGAAGATTCAAATGTCTCCTGATAAACACAGCAAGCTGGATCACCAGTGGCTTCAAAATTTGTTTAGATGTCAAAATTGTATAATTTAAGCATATATTTCAAACTCAGACTACATGTAAATACTGAGAAATTACCAGAGGCGCTCAAAACTGTTGAACTATTATTGTCAACCTCTGCATCATATCATTATAAAGATAAAACATCCGACTTTCTATGTTGATGTGGAGTCTGAGGTTGTATTTACCTCAACTTTATTGATTTATTTTAACATACAGTATTTTTTTTTTTTTTGCTTTTTAGGCTGCTGGACACGTCACATGTCATAAATAAGTGAGAGATGGACAGCTTTTCAAATTAAATTTGATGAGGACCATATTGAAGCAGTTGGGCGCAGTACTGAAACGATTCAGAGTTTAACCAACAGAAATAAATAAAAAAATAAATGGTTTTGGTGGCGAGAAAAAAAATCATTGAACGTATCTGTAATGCGTCTTCTTGTTCCAGAAACTTGACATCTATCGGACAATTTATTGATATGAATTGAAAAAAAACGGAGAAATAGTGAGTTTGTTGCGATTCTCTTGCAGGCACCGATGTTGTCATTGTAAAGAGCGGCCGGAGGATATGTGGCACCGGAGGCTGCCTGGCCAGTGCTCCTTTGCACCAGAACAAAAGCTATTTCGAGTTTAAGATCCAGTCCACTGGTAAGCACTCCTTCTCCTGCCCTCTTTCCCTGCCTGATTGCAGTTTTCCAGTGCATTCTTCGTGGGAGTTTCCTGTGGCACGCTGCGCTTTTTAATAGCAACGCTGTCCTGTGACTGCATGCTCATATGATTCAGCCTCCCTAATTCTGTACTCGTACACGGTCAGCGTCTGATTGCACGAGTGATGTTGTTTTCAAATACAAGTGCACTGTAGTGATTGTGTTAAGAGTGACTCGGAATATTGAATTCTTGAGTTTTTGTGCTTTGGCTTAAGGTGTGTGGGGAGTTGGTGTTGCCACCCAGAAAGTCAATCTTAACCAAGTGCCTTTAGGCAGAGACACAAACAGCTTAGTCCTGAGGCACGATGGGTCTGTGTACCATAATAATGAAGAGAAGAATCGTCTACCGGCGAACAGCCTTCCCCAGGAGGGTGACATCGTGGTGAGTGCCCCTTTTGATTTCCCGAGTTAGGTGTTTAAGTTTGATGACCTAAACTCCTGAGAAATTTCAGTGATAGCAATTTTGTCCGAAAGGCTGAAAACTTATGTTCCCTGCGAGTCTATATTGGGTCAAATCGCTGATAAGTTGCAAGTAGAAGGATACATGCGCCTTAAAATGATCAAAGGGAATAATATAGGTTAGTTTATTTTGATCCAAAGATGGAGATCTTATTAAACCGGGTGTTCAAACGGCGTAAAGGTGATGCATTAATTATTCCTGTGATCTCTCTTTTTTTTAAATCATTTTATTTTCCACGATCTATAGTTTTCACTGTCATTTGTGAGAGATCGTTAGGGACCTCGAGACCTGCGCTAGAAACCTGCTTCATCTGTTTAATAAGCTTATTTCAAGTTGCAGCGCATGATCTAATGTGCTGGATCGCTTTCTGTCTGCGCCAAAGTTTGCCACGTCCACGCGTATTTGCTCTTTAGCGTCAGGCTGCAAGTCACCTTTCTACTGCAACAACACCCACTCGGGCGGCACCTTATCAGAAAAAGCACTCCCACTCACTTTGGTTCTGACTAAACAGCAAGCTTCCAAGCTTCCGTACAGCGATGAAAGCAAACCACCCGTTTGCAAACCTGTCAGTAGTCATGAAAGCGTTTTTAGAACACGGATGTAATGCGTGGAGCGAATGGATTGTGGGAGCAGGTTAGTGCAACACTCCTGTGTATGGTGCTTGAAACAAATAAGTTGGCCCTTATTGACAGTTTCCAGTTTATTCAGACTGCTCGCTCACAATTTTCAAATTCTTAACTGACCTTACCTTAACATTGACCTTAGTTTAATAATTAAAGCTCAAGTCATCACGATCTAGTAGAAGAAAGAGCAGCTACTGGAGGGGGAATATTCCGGGAATGTTTTGGGATATAAGCCTAAATGTGCCTCTAACAACTACAATTTCTGTGTAGTTACTGTATAATCGGGCTATCCAAAAGTTTTTCGATCCTTACTTTTAAATGTGTCGCCGTCTCTGATGAGCCAGACCAGACTAGACAGAAGTATTTTATTTTTTGTGGTAAAACCAGGTTATCTGCTGTTGTGCAGTGTGGTTACGTGTGTGTTTGTGTTCCTCAGGGCATCACGTACGACCACGTGGAGTTGAATTTATACCTGAATGGAAAGAACATGCACTGTCCCGCCTCAGGGATCCGGGGCACCGTATTCCCCGTCGTCTATGGTAAGTTCCCTTTTTGGCTTCAGACGCCAACTTCTTTTACGAGGTTGGTTACTTTTTGGATTCACTCGTTCACGCATTCCCTGAGACAAAGATGTCCTTTTGTACACTCCTCCAGCGAGGCCATGTGGTCCAGTCGGTTTTTGTTGGCTGTTTATTGTAAGTCCAGAGAATTCCTCGAAAAGTTGTGGACGGATCTGCGTTGCAGCTTCCCGTTTCCTTTCTTTTATGTAATTCACGGGTACATTAAAACGTCATTTACAATTTACAGGCGTGTAATTGAACACAGGAGCACTATAGTCTGTTTTCTTTCATTTGTCTTCCAGATTCTCTAACGATCTGGCAGAATTCCGAAAATAGCCACCCGTGCTGTTTCTGTCAACAGAATATTTAATCATTCAGACAGATGTTTAAAATGAGTTGTTTGGTCGTCTCAAAGAGGGTGATTTGCATTACAGTTTTGCAGGGGGTGCGGCGTGGCCCAACATAGAAGTGATTAACTTTTGATATCGATCAGCATCTGGAGCCACATTTTGAATGTAATCTTACTTGGACCGGCCTTCTTAAGAGATGCTGTCATGCACTTGTATTCCAGCAGAGGGCTGCATATGTGCATTTTTTTTTTAAATTTTTCTTTTTACTGAACACCTCTTTTGTCTGACTGTTGGAACTTTTAATTGAACATTTCACCACAAACACGTTCTGTACATCCAGGAGCGAGCCATGTGAACTGTTCACAGTCTTAAAGGGCCGATACTCGCAGGATTTATTCCGCTAAAAACATACAACGGACACATTAATTGATTAGCTTTGCCAGTCAATGTTGCTCTTTAGTGAATTCCACTTTTGACTTTATTTGGGAAAGAAAACCCGAAAGATGTTCTAAATATTTCTCTTCCTGTCATTTAGCTACACATACACCAGTAGGGATATACTTTCAAGCAAATATCTCAAATATTCTCAGCCAAGTAATTTGTTGCTTGAACTCTGCGTGAAAAGTCGAGGAACTTTATCCATTGGATCAAACGACCACATAGTTTCCATACGAATTGTTTTCCAGGACTGCATAAAAAGAGGAAGAAAGAAAAAAAGATCCACTGACATCACCTCTGCCATCTCCACGGCTCAGGCTGATAACTGGTATTACCAAGCGTCTAGACTTCAGTGCTGCCCTTTGGCTTGGTATGGTGTGGGTTTGGAAAGAGCTGCAGTCTCTTTCGTCAGTCGAGGTGATTTACTCACAGAGTCGGGTCACTGAGGGCCTTTTTTGTGCATAAACCCTGAAGATGTTCAGGAGAATGTGTGTGCCAGACGTGCTCTCACGTTTAGATCGCACACGATGCAAGAAGCACAGTGCGGAACATGGAGAATGGCCGACAGGCTCCTCCATGACAGTTTTTGCGTTGACGTCAAATCTGACGTGTATCTGGTATGTCCCCACGATACCGAGGAGTGAGTCAAAAGCAATATACAGGTCAACAGAAAGAAGAATGAAGCAGTAAGCCTCACCCGAGCGCATGCTCGCTCAGTCATAGTAAATGCTCCGTAAGATTTGCCGCTGCCCGCTGAATCTTCCAGACGTTTTATTACGGGCCTGGGTACGATGCTGCGGAGAGCTGTGTTTGCCCATGCCAGCCCTCCTGAACACTTCAGGACCGCAGTGCGTGTGTGGAAAACAGATTAAGCCGAAAAGTTTTTCCAAGCCATGGCTGAGGAAAATCATTTTGACATTGGACAAACTTTGTGGACACACTGTTAGAATCTTGTGAAAGGCATTTCCCCATATCAGGAAATATGATGGACAACATCACACATGACCACAGTTTATGTGTCTTTGTAAAGCTCTCAGGGGGTCCCGGTACTTTTTCCGCAGCGTCTTCATTAAGAATACGTTTTCTGTCATGAAATGCCAATTTCATTTGACCCGAGTTTTTATAAAAGCTTGTTTTTGCCAGTGTTTTTGGTTATTTCATGTCAGTCACATAGAAATATTTCATTCAGAAGATGATAACTCCAGTCGAGTGTCATTGTTGCCTACTCATATAGCCCACGAGGACGTGAGTAAGGTGCTGATCGCTGGAAACGGATCAGAGTAACTTAAAAAGACGTGTTGCACACCTCAGCTCTGTGTGCATTTCACTGCATTGACCGAGCCTTCAGAGCTAAGACAAAGACACTACTATGTTGCTTAGTTAGATATTAGATATGTTTCCAGGGCTTTAGAGGAGCATAAAAATGCAAATCTTGGTTTAAGAGGTTAACGTGTATACAATGTCTAACCTTGTGCTTGTGTGTGTCTTTACCTTCCTTCTGTTGTTCCAGTGGATGACAGCGCCATCTTAGACTGCCAGTTTAGTGACTTCTATCACACACCTCCACAAGGATTTGAGAAGATCCTCTTTGAACAACAAATCTTCTAATTGAGCACCTCAGCCTCTCGATGTGTTGCCGCCTTCCTCTAAATCTCATAGCAACCTCTGTGACACTACAGTTTGATCTTGATTGATTATTATGTGTGGCTTGAGTGTGCATCCTGTCTCATTTCCCCTGATTACCCCTCCTCTTTACTGCTGCTCTGGACTGATGCTGGAGTGTCCTTGAAGAAGTGGGGATTTCTGATCACGGCTCAGCTACGGTGGGCTGTCACAGTCTGTGCAAACGGAAAAAAAAGAAGAAAACTGTAAAATAATTGCCTTGTTTCAGTGTTAATCACAATGTGTTATATCTGAACAACTTTAAGTCGCTGCTTACATCCACACTGTGTGCATACATACCAGGCAATGAATGCAGTGGTAAAATGTTTCCATTTGTCAGGATCAGGAGCCATGTTTTATCGACATTGCTTTATCCTTACCTTTCTGAGAAGGTTACCTTCGAAATGCCATACTGACATCCAAGCATACGTCTTATGCGTCTATTTATTTGTATTTATTTCACTTCCAGATCAAATTGACAAGTCTTTTGGGTCATGTAAAGTGAATGTATGGACACCGTCATTTCACGTCATCGTACAGATATCAATTGAAACGCCGACGAAAGTGAAACCAGCTCACATTCCAGGTGACATCCGGTGTCCGATGGTGCTGGAAAATGTTTTACAAAGTGAAATATTTCTTAAATGGCCGACAAAAATAATGACACAAATGAAAATGGTTTGTTTTTATTAATCATCCTTCTGAATAGCTGTTTTCTCAATCTTACAGTGTATTTATTCTGTCAGAATATTACCAGAGCTGGAGCTGGTCGTCTCTGATTGGAGACACATTTGAACACGTCAATCCGTTGTGTTGTATCGGCATTGCATACGTGCGGCCGAAGTGTGACAGTCGTATATATTTCAAATGCTTGTCTTTGTTTGCACTAAAGATGTTAAATCCAAATATTCGCCGATTCATTAAACTTTTGTGTTTGGAGGCACCACTTTTGAGCCGTCTTCTGATTTCGAAGCTGTGACATTTGAGAGTTTGCACTGCGCTCAGTAGTTCAAAAGCGAGGCATTGTACGAGCACTTTGCATGTGACTGGCATTATGCGATCGGGTTAGAAAATAGATCATTAGAATAGGGTCAGATTCTTAATGTGACGAGTGGTAATAGTTTTCATTAAATGGCAGCATGTAGATAATGTTTATTTATTCATTACTATTTACATTAAAGATGGAAGATGCACCCTTTGAGTATGTGCTCCTAGATCAGATTAGATTAGCTTTATTGTCCTAAGGAAATTTATCTTGACAAACACTGGCTGCTACCAAATCTAAAATCATAAACATCACATTACATTCACAATTTTATACTGACTAACTCCCATCAATTGAATGCTGAAAGAGCAGCGTCACCTTCTGACTGACACCGAAGGCCCTCACCCTGCGGAGGAAGTGCAGTCGCTGCTGGACCCTGGTGAAGACATAATAAACCTGAACAGTCCATGTGAGTTTATTATCTATTTGTACTCCCAGGTATTTGTATGAATCCACATGGGCAATGCTATGATGATGGATGACCACTGATAAGTGGTCTCCAACTGACTTCGGGTCAAAGATCATCTCCTGTGTTTTTCTGGACATTAAGAATTAGGAAATGTTCCTCACACCACTGAACAAAACTTTGGATCTGCTGTCTGTAGGTTATTGAATCTGATAAATCTGACATGAGGCAGAGAAAGGCTGTATCATCAGAAAATTTAAACATGTAATTGTTAGGTGAATTACAGATGCAATCATTGGTGTATAGGGCGAACAGGACAGGTGAACTGACACACCCCTGGGGGGCGCCAGTGCTGGTGGTGAGAGAGTCGGACAGAGTCCTATTCACCCTGACCTGCTGGGAACGATTGATGAGGAATGAGGAATCCATCTGATGATATATGGGTCGACACTCATTTGTTTCAATGTAGTCAGAAGGCTGTGGGGCTGGAGAGTATTAAAAGCTGAGCTAAGGTCAACAAAAAGCACTCTAGCATAGTTCCTGGGGTTTTCTAGATGTTTAGCCACCAGGTGCACTATGCCATTGCAGGCATCATCAGTGCTTCGCTCATGTTTGTAAGCAAACTGGTAAGGGATCCAATTGTGGATCTAGTCGCAGATGGTTTACCACCAGTTTTTCAAGACACTTCATCACAATAGATGTTAAAGCGATGGGTCTAAAATCGTTGTTCTCTTATGGGCAACGCTTTTTAGCAACAGGTGGAATAATTGCCTTTTTTTTTTATTCAGATGGTACTGTATGAGTGTCAAGAGACTTCTGAAAAATTGGCCTCCATGCAGGTGTTAATTCATCTGCAAAGGTTCTTAACAGAAAAGCAGACATACCATCTGGACCTGTGGCCTTGTTAACATTAACCTGCTTGAACACCTTTCATTATAGGAGCCAATTCCCTCACGCGATGCTTAAAAGCAACAACAACAACAAAAAAAGCACCCAACATGTACAGCCCCAAAATGTATCAGATCTCAAACTGATGTTTCGTACACAAGAATATATAGAAAACATATCAAATGTTGAAAGTGAGACTTGTTACGATTTCATGAAAAATATTTGCTGGTCTTGAATTGGATGGCAGCCACATATCTCGTAAATGGCCAGAAAAGTAAATGGTACTAAATATCTGGGGAGCAGCTAATTAGGTTAACTGGCAACAGGATTGGGTATAAAAAAAATAAAAAAGAGCCCCTTGGAGATGCACAGTTTCTACCATCAGCAAAAAAATAATTGACAAATTCTGGAGCAATTTTGGAATAACGTTCTTCGCCGTAAAACTTTGAAGACATTTAACTATTCCATCGTCTACAGTACGTGATATCATCAAAAGATTTAGAGACTCTGGAGACATCTCTGTGTGCAGGGGAGACGGCCAAAAAAAAAAAAAAATCAATAATTGATTCCTCTGATCTTTGGAAATCCAATGCTGATTCCCAAAACTTCAGTGCAGTCTGAGGGGCTGCAATGCATTAAAAACAGACACGATTCTGTAATGGAAATCACTGCATGGGCTCAGAAGGGCACCCGGAGATCAATGTCTTTGAACATAGTTCACCGGGGTGGATGGAAATGGATGGATGCTGCATCCTTTGGAGTAAAGAGGAAATTCAAAATCCTGCTTGTCTCATGGTATGGGATGGCTTCTTGTTGAAGAGTCCAGGTGCTGGTCTGGCCTTCCTGCAGTCCAGACATTTAACTGACTGGAAACATTTGGCGCATCATTAAATGCGAAATACAACAAAAGAGACCCAGGGCTGTTGACCAGCTAGAATCCTACATCAGACAAGAATAGAATGGGCAACATTCCTCTACCAGAGGTCCAGCAGCTGGTCTCATCAGTTACCAGATGTGCACAGGCTGTTGTTAAAAGAAGAGGGGATGCTACACAGTGGTAAACATGGCCATTTAGCCTACCATCTTTTTTTTTAGACGTGTTGCATATTTCCTTTAAATAAAAAACATCTGATGTTTTCTGTGTTGTGTGTGTTTTATGGATCAAAGTATTCAAAAGTGTCTGCATTTACCGTTTAGTATGACAGTAATCCAGTGGTATTCAAATGAAGTCACATTGTTTGGTGCGCCATTATAGTATGTTGTAAATCACACATAATAAAATTAAACCTAAATTCAATCACTGGTTACATTACGTAAACGCACAACAAGGTGTGTGTGACTCAGCCTTGATCGCAGGTGATTTTTTTCAGTACTGATTCAAGGGAAGCCGTGGAAACCAGGACAGCCCAACAGGCAGGAGGTATGCATTAACTCCTCCCCTCACGCTGCGATCTGTTACGTCCTCAATCCTCCTCCTCTCTGAAGCCAGCAGCCGCACAGAAGCTGCCGCCGTGCCTCGTCTTTCACGGAGGAGATACAGAAAGCCGGAGTAATAGCTAAACCCCGTACAGCCATGGCAGAGAACGCCGGCTTGGAAAACCACCGCATCAAGAGCTTTAAAAATAAGGGGCGTGATGTCGAGGTGAGCTGACATGACAATATAAGTGTGATTAATATGAATGTAATTGCTTCAGTGTAGAAAAATGCCAGTCTTTGGGCCTCGTTTGGCAGCCTGGCCCCGGCTAAAACTACTTGCTTGCCTGCCAGTCAGCCAACCCACTAGCTAGCTGATGTGAGCTATCGTAGAGAATTCGCCATCAAAGGTGCTACTGTATTCAACTTACCTCGTAAAAATGGACGTCGACGGCGGAAAGTAACCCAGTTAATACTAGTCGTTTAGCAAACTTCACCAGCCACTGTTTGAGACAAGCAATCTACAACATAAGTGGACTGTTGGAGTCGGGAGAATTAAGGGCAGGCAGTGTAGCTGTCACCGCCGGCTAACGTTAACTAGCTAGTCGGATGGACACCGGTCGCGAGCGAGGCTGGGCCTACCTGTCTTAATAATCTCGATATTTGCTATGTCTTCTCGCCAGCTGTCTCCAGTTAGCATCAATGTGGACTTGTGTACGTCGCAGATAGTCGGTTTTATTGATCCGGTTGTGGTTTATGTTGAATTAAATGACGGGACCACAGCCACCCCACCTTGTTAGCTCGCCAACGTCAAGCAAATTGCTAGCTCGCATTTCCAGGTGAGCCTGCTAAACCGAGCCCGCTAAACCCCTAACCTGTTAGCTGAATGATAATGATGCGATGACCTTAGTGCTATTTACGTTTTATGTGTAGGTAAACGTCAAATGTATTACTAGTCGTAACTAAATAAATGTATAGATTAATTATTTGGTTTATATTCATCATTGAGAGGAGACACCTTAGACTTACTTAACGTTAAACTGGCAGCAATGTTAATTATAACTGTGACGAACGCTGCAATGTTATCTTAGATGTCTGAACTGTAATACTCCAAATATATATTCTACGATAGCGGAAATGTTGGGGATAAATGTGTCGGTCTAGGTCTAGGTTCTAGGTCACACACTCTGAAAACGCATTCAGTTGTGCCCTGCTGGCAAATCTACGATAGAAAACGCTCTTTGTTGCTGTATCATTCAACTAGCAGCTCTAATTATAAATCTGACAGTATTTGTCTGCGTTGCTCCTTTGACATGACGGACACACATTTCGGTAAAGGCTGTGTTTAAACAAATGGAGATGGATGAATCTGCCAGTGTTGGATTGAAGACCTCAAATTTACCGACCTACAACTACACTTGTTTGAATTATATATGACAGTTAAGGAATTTATTAGAAAGCTTTGCTTTCAGCCATGGAGTTTTCTAACAAAGACATACTTGTGCTGGGTTATTCCGATCTATTGGTAATCCTGAGCTTATCCCCATACAAAGGTAAGTCTGAATATGGCCTTTCCAGATCCAGCAGAATAGTGGTTGGAGTTTCACCATTATCTTTAAAAGAAAAAAAAAAAGACCCACAGATTTATGCCCTGTAGCTAGTTGTTTTGAAACTTTGAGTCAGGCTGACAAGCACATGGCTACCATGACAGGCAGACTTTGCCAAGTGCATTCCTGATGCTATTTCAGGCATCTTGGATGTCTGACCTGGGTGCTCTTGGACCCCTGGCATGAATACGAGTTTTTGTAAACGGATGACTCGGACTACTGCAGGAAGGAAAGAATTCCTCTTTGGGTTTGCTTATTTAGGTCAGCCATAACAGATTGCTCTTCATTTCTGATGCCATTAGGAACAGTATTGAACTGCAAAGGAGTAAAGTCCCACATACCGTCTGCCATATGGCCCTACTTTGTATTCCTTAAAAACACACATGTTGTGGCCCGAAATGATAAGTCATTATTACCTTGCAAAACTGTTTTTGGATATCTATTATGTACCTGTGTGAACTTCAGTGTTATTGCTTTTGAGGGCATAAATTCAGTGTACATTCATTTTGGAACCTGCTCATATTTTGGCTTTAACCAGTTAACTGTGCTGGGTTACGTTCACTCTCTTGATAGTCACTCTGGACTGTTGTATTTTGATGTTTGGTCATTGTATAAGGGCTTTAAAAAAATTATTTATTTATTTTTGTTTGGGCCCGTGTAGTGGCTTTATTGTTGTTTTGCAGTGGTTGGGAGACACCTCTCTCCTCCATAGCCTCCTGAGTTATGACCGTCCCAGATTACGTAAGAGGCTATTTAGGAAGGCAACACGAACCTCTTCAAACAGTCACAAGATCTTAGACCATCTCAAACTGTTCTGGATGAGTGTGAAACCCAACAGACATACAACAGTTAAAACTATCTTTTATCCCCTGGGCTATGTTTTAGGCTAGTTGTTTTTGCAGGCCACTCACCTTCAGGTTTGGTGGTGTTTGCTGTCAAAAGGATTCTGTCACAAGGGACTTGAAAACAAAAAATTACCCTCCCGTCTTGTTGAGGTTTTAGAAAGAAAAAAAAAAAGAGATCTGTCTTTTATAATGGAAAATATGCTTGGTAATTTGTGATTATATCAATTACATTAATCAATTACCCATGTGAACCCATCTATATTATGTTTCATCACCATGGTACATAGTGATATATGTGTGTTTAAAAGAAATAAAAACAAAAACTGTTTTCCTTATTCACTGTGGTTTTCTTTTACAGACTATGAGACGACACCGAAATGAGGTGACAGTTGAGTTGAGAAAGGTGAGAAAATATGCACATTCTGACTTAAGACACACACACACCAAGCCTCTTACAGGCTACTGCAAACCTGTCTCTGACTTCAGACCAGTGCAGCTGTATTGAAACATGTAAAATTCTTCACAGTTGATACTGTTTTCTTTTTTTTCTAAGAAGCTAGCTTTGCTATACATTAAAAAAGAGCTTTACTGTTTCTACACAGGCTATGTTCAGCCCCACTTTAGAGTGTTGGGACTCCAGAATCCATTGTATATTATACAGCCACTGCTGTTTCATGTGCAAAATGTAAGAAAATGGACTTGTTGCATAAAAGATGTGCTTTGGCTCATTTCTCTGGGTGTATAAAGCAAAGAAAATGAAAGTCATTGCACTATTGGCATAAGCAGCTAGACTGATTTGTAGAATATGTGCTGATATGCTGTCTGTGTAAATACAGCTTATTCACTTGCTCGAGGGAAAAACAGGGAAAACAGTTCATGGTGTCCTTGCACAATTGTCTGTTCCTGTGAGTTTTGGCGAGATCGGAGATTTTCAGACCTTTCTTTTTTTATCTCCTAAGCTTTTGCCTTGACTGTCGGATTAAAACGGGAATAACTTTTGTCAGTGACCTCAAGATATCGCGAAAAGCAAACCTTTTCCCACTTGCGAGGGCATATCTTCCTTTACTTTAGTCTTTTAATCCTATTCTCAGCCTAATGAATATTTGTTCAGGAAGTTGTTGAAATGACCTTTTTTCAGTTATTGTTCAGCTGCTACTTTTGTGCAAAAAGGGAAATTAATTTTGTTCTCTGGAGTTGGCTGTGATTTCATCAGTTAACACATTTAAGTTGTTTTCACTGGTCACCGTGCACGCCCAGACGTCACCATCGCCTCCGTGTAACGCGGATTATGTTTTACTCTTTGTGTCATGTTTGCAATTCTTTTCATTACTCTTATCAAGTTGGTATGCGACACTATTTGTGGTCGAATTATGCAAGGTATTTCAGAAGCTGTTTTTCTTCCATGTAAGGGCAATGTTTTTGTAATTTTCTCTTCATGCCACTGTGATGGAGCCATCCCCACAGTGGCCTTTTAACATCTTTTCACATTTGCAAGTGTTAATCTGCGGGGTCATTTGCACATTCTGAGCTGTATCCTGGTTTGAAAAAAAACCCAAAACGCATTGGATTTGTAGAATGGGGTAAAAAACAAGTGTATGAAGTTGTTTGCCAGTGCTGCTGATGTCATAAGAACACTTTACCCTTCAGCCACAGATTTAATGTTACCACACATAAGACTCTAACTCAAGAGGCCCAGTTTTCTCCTAAGTTGGTGGAAACTGATCTTAGATTTGACATTTCAGAGCTGCTTCAGTCGTTGTTGACACCCACAGTGCCTTATTGGATATTTCTTGCTGATATGAATGCATGGTGCAGGAGTGGAGTCACATTCTCGCAAGGCTGCTCGGTAAGGTCACATTTAGCACTTTAAACAATGGTTATTGGTTGTCTGTCGTGTATCGAGATCAGTGGAATAAGTCAAGCTGTTTTTTTTTTTTTTTTTTTTTTTTTTTTTTTTTTTTTTGACCGAAATTGGACGCCTCGAAGGATGAATGAATCCAGCTTAACATCTGTGTAGCTGTGTACCGAGAAGTGGGTCCTGTTAGTTTTCTGATGGATCTTAAGTTCTAATTCTTCCACAGTCGGAGTCTGATTTCTGTTTGTGGCATGATTAAATCAGTTGCATTTTAGCTGGGTCAAAAGTTCTTTGTTTCTGTATATGGCACCTGACAATAGAATGTCCAATCTTTCATTGTACCTGATGACTTTGAGAGATAAAGTAGAAGCATGGAGAGTACAGCTTAGCCTGCAGAGTTGTAACCAGTGTAAAGTTGTAACAGAGCACTGGTATTTCTCTAAAAAGACATGTTATGACATGTGTAATGTCTAACGAAGTTGTTAGTTTGGTTTACGAAACGGGGAAAATACACGGTTTGTTGAAAGTGAGGAAGCTCAGATTTACACAAAATTAACACTGTAAAGGAAATCGCATCATTTAAACATTACACTCGAAAATGAACATGGATGAGACTGGTTGGCCATTTACCACAAGCTGGACCACAGTGTTGCACTGTTGGAGGAAGTTGGGGAATGCTGGCAAACAAACATGTAGAGCAGCTCTGAGTACTGACACAGTTAGTGGTGTTAAAACATAAAACGTCACCTCTGTGGAGTGCTGAGGTGGTCCAAAGTCTAGCACATTCCATTGAGCTGGATCAGGGCAGCAAGAAGTACTGCGCTAGCCGTGTGTGTCATCTGTGACGCACATCAGCATGATGCACAGGAATGTAGGGCAAGGGAATCTCCTCCTACCACTGACTCACATGCCTTGTAGACTGATGCTGAATGAATATGTGCTTGTCAGGGTTGCAGTGTGTGTTGTTGGGGGGGGGGGGGGGGGGGGGGTGTTTAACATGAGGCTGTGATGAAAAAGGGAAAAGTTTGTGAAAGAAACAATGGACCAAGGTTCACTGTCTGTTTATGAATTCATGAATACATTATTGGAAGCTTTCATATCCTCCCCCTCATTGCTCCTCTTGTGTTTCTTTTTCTTTTTTCCTCTCTTCAGAACAAACGGGACGAACATTTACTGAAGAAGAGAAATGTCCCCCTGGAGGAGAGTTTGGAGGACTCTGATGTCGACTCAGACTTCAAAGGAGTAAGTGTGGGTGTGTGTGGTGGGTGTGTGCTGGAGCTATAGACTTGACTATGAAGATAAGACGCCGGAGAGGTTCAAATCAATAGAGCATTGTTTTTACATATATTTGCACTTTGATTTTGGTTGTTTCACATCTTAATGAGAGCCACGGTGGCAAAGAAAAGGAGGCTGAGGAACAAAGACTGTTGTAAAGATGAGTATAACAATGTGTCACAACCGAGCTGAAAGCTGCTGATATTTTGCAAAAACCTGAAGGGAAATTAAACGATCCAGCACGCAGGCTAATGAGGTCAGCTAAAAGCTTCTTGAGGGAAAATTTAGCCTCAAATGTTATTTGGATGAACACCTGAAGAAAAGCGATTGTTTTGCGGCAAATCGGCAACATTAAACTGCTGCCGTTTCTGGATTTCCAAGCACTTTTTGACGCAGGCTTTTAATTCAAAACTTTGCTTGAATATCCACACACATAAAGTTCTGGGTGGTTTGTGAATGACCAACCTGTTTCAACTTTATTGCAATGTTGGTTAGGAATGACGTGTGCCTGAATAAAAGAGAATGAGGTCCATTTAGGATCCCTGAATTTGCCAAAAAGGACTTTTATAAGATATGTGGAGACCATAATTGAGGAAGGGTTGTTTTGTATTGAATGTTTCTACTAGGGCATTTGTATAATCTGGAAGTTTGCATTTTATATTTTTCTGATGGGACGAAGCGAAGGAAGCAGTCCATATAATTAACAGTCCTCTGGACTGTCATGTATGGTACAACCTACCTGCCAAGTACCATATAAAGCTCCTTGGCTAATTGGTGTTGCTTTGAAAGGAAGAGTGATTATGTCAAAAATGGATTTGTTTTTCTTCCATATGTTGCTTTTAGTTTGAAGCGACAAGAAGAAAAAAATAAGGCGGCGCTAATTTTACAAGCATCGTCTTTCTAAAAGGTGACGTGTGGAGCGGCAAACGTTCTTCGGTTTATCCAACGTTGTTGTTGTTAGTATTCATTTTTACTGTGTTGCAGGCGTCGAAACACTGTTGAAGTCTTGCGATTATGTGTAGTTGAAAGCTGTCAGTCACTGTATTTTCCAGTTAAAAAAGCCAGAAGTACATGGACATCTTAGAATGTTGTCAGAAATAAAAAAAAATTTAAAAAAAAAGAATTCATGCTGTAACTGAAAATAGATGGCTGCTTTAGACTCTTTTATTCAGCCAAATTCATGTTCAAACTCGTAGGCAAAAGACTGTCCAAGGAAAAGCTTCAGCTCGCTGGCGGAGTCGAAGGCAAAACGCCGACCAGACATTAAGGATATCCTGAATAACACATTTTCACATCAGATAGCAGGATGCAGAGGTTATGATGTCAGACTTGTTTAAAAGTCTGAATTATTGCAACTCTTTATGCTTACTACCGCAGTGTTCAAGTTGAATGGTAACGTCACTAAAGCTTCTCGCTCTATAGAACAGACAAATGCACCATTTTGCACATTTGAAGTCTACAGCTGGCTCTCTGTAGTCTCGTTAGTGGTGGAATATGCAAATTAGCTGCTAATTTTTCTCTGCATCTCTCTTTTTGCAGCAAAACGTTACACTTGATGCCATCCTACAGGTAAGAAGATATCATCTTAGGTTTTCTACCACAAATGAGTCTGTTCCATGTCAACCGCTGCTTTTTAATTGTTGGCTAATTATTTTGTCGGGTCTGTCGCCACAGAATGCTACCAGTGATAATGCAGTTATACAGCTCGGTGCTGTACAGGCAGCCAGGTGAGCGGCAGTCAAAATGTATCTACAAGCACCTCATAGACAAGATTATGTTCTTGAAATTCTCTTTTTTTGTGTGTGTGTGTTTTGTCAGAAAACTGCTCTCCAGTGACAGAAACCCTCCCATTGATGACTTGATAAAGTCTGGGATCCTGCCTATTTTAGTCAAATGCCTGGAAAGGGATGACAAGTAAGGCTATTCTGAAACAGTTTGTTCCATTTGTGTTTCATGTACTCATCTGTGGTTTATGTATTTCATGACGATCCAATGCTACTGTCGCAGGTTTTAGGTGCAACACGGGCTTTGTGTGTGCTGAACTGTTGTTTCCCACTGTGTCCACACGTGAGTGTGTGTGGAGGCATGCAGGGCAGCTGGCCGGTCCTCTCAGCTCAAGCCAAGCCAAATATATCAACATTCCTGTCTCTTAGAGTTCTTCAATTCCCAGGACCTTGTGCTCACTGACGGGGAGGGGGGGAGACTGAATAGTTTAGGTGGAACAATTTGTCAGGAATAAATTGTTACGTTTTTGGCCATTGGCGTGACGCTGTTTTGGGATTCAACTGCTTTGGGGTTTATGTGGTTCAATCCTTATTTTTCCATTACAATAAATTAGTTGTTTACAATTGTGACAGCAGCCAAGCTTGATAAACGGCTTCACAGCGAGATCCCATTACTGCTTAACATTAACATTAGCAACTGTAGATGCCTTCTTTACGGTCTTGAAATTGAAAATCAGAATGCTCGATAAGAGATCCAAAAGAACCTGTTCTGTCCACAGGCAACACTAACAACCAGCTGACTTTGTTTCTCTATTCCACTTTGTTTTTGTCTTTGCATTCCTGGTAAAGTCCGAGTAAAGCAGTAGGAACTCCAGAGCATGGTGGGACGGCCTCTCAGAACATTTATTGTGGCGTACGGATGTATCATCCGCCTCAGTTTGCTTGCTTGCTTGGCTGGTGGGTGGCGTGGGAATCCATTTGCAAGTGTACGGTTTCTAATGTTTTGCGTTGCATCAGTTTTCCCCTGAATTATTTCATGATAATCCACATAATAATCCATTTTGAGCACAGCAGCAGTTTGCCAGACCGGATATGTAACTGATTTCATATGTGCTGTCCGGCACACGGTTTCATAAAACCGTTTTGAACCTTTTTGTAAGATCTTTGGAAAGAATCCAGGGTATGTGAAAAATAACACTGGAAGGCCAGAAACAGAAGTGTGTTTTGTGCCTTGGGATTATAAACTACTCTCCTTCGAAACATAGAACGGCAGCTTGAAATGAAGAAAATCTCTTTGTCATCGATTGTTCCCTCTTTGATGGCCCACCTATTGTGGAAATCCAAACGTCTTGCTTTACAGCTTCAGCAGATTTGTGTTCTCTTTCTGTTTTACAGCCCCTCTCTTCAGTTTGAGGCGGCTTGGGCTCTGACCAACATCGCCTCCGGGACATCAGCACAGACTCAAGCTGTGGTTAAATCCAGTGAGTTGACTCCGCATTCTGTCTCCACCAGTGTTACCCCTTGAGTCTGTGTTTATATACTGTCTGCAGTCTGTACAGCGAGCATATTTGTTTGTTTTTTCACTCACTGAGGCAGAGTGTTTTTTTTTTTAAGATGATGATGGTTTGGAATAAGAGTGCACAGTTATGGAATGAGAACAACACGACTGGATAGTGGGAACTATGATGGGCTGGCAGAGGTTGAGAGAAGCAACGTCTAAAACATAAATGTTTATACTTAAATGTGCAAAGGTTTCAGGCATATTTGTATTCAAATGTGGAGACTTGGTTAACATTTTATATGTAGTCATTTGTTCACCTTCTCTCAGTTTAACTTCTAGCTTAGAATTGATCCTAGCCCGATCTTAACTTTGATTAGATCTTTTTTCTTATTGCATAAGTACGTCAAATGTCGTTTGTCTAAAATAAGTTAAGTTGAAATTCTAATCAGATTTGATTATAGCTCAGTAAATTTAGCCCAAGTTTTTCACTTTTGATGAACAAATTTAATTTGTCTCTTGATTCATATACACATAGGGGATGGGCGATATGGAAAAAATGTTGTATCACAATTTTTTTGCATAAAATCACGATTTCGATTTTTTTATCACGATCTTCCATCCAAAAAAAAAAAAGACCAATTACAGTAAAGTCGACATGCTGAACCACAGAAGAGCTAAGGAGTAAAAGAAAGAATTTGGCAATCAACACATAGTAATTCAACTGTAACCCAATTCAAGATGAAAAATAATGATCTAATTAATGACATCTGACACAGCGAGAGTGAAGCAACCGGAAATAGAAAAACGAACCACTGATGACGACTTGACTCCACCTCATGATGCCATTTAGCAACAGATGAGCAACGCTGCATGCTCATTTACTGCAGCCACAGTCACGCACTGCCATCACCAGAGCGCCCTAAAGGAATACTTTTCAACTGTGTAATGTTTGTCACGGTCGCGGTGCATCCCTTTTCTCTTGCACCGTAGTTAGCTTACGTGCTAGCGGTTTCCTCATCCGACCCGAGAGTGCTGCTGCTGGCCGTGAGTTTCTCCCGTGCGCCGCTATGGATGTGCTGTGGATGGTGCCGCTGCTGCTGTTCCCATTCCTGATGTGGACCAGCAGCAGTGGGTTAGGGTAGAAGAAAACCCGAACCAATTCCAAATTACAGAGGTGGACTTCCTCTTCTTCACCAGCTCGTCGGCTTGGCTTTCAGCCATGGCTGTCAATGCGTTTTCTAAGTTTTTACAAACACAACATGCAGGTGTGTAAGAAAGTGTCACGACACACAGTTCGCTATGATTGGTCGGTTAAGTTAAGGACGCACAACGTCTGCCGCATCGGCGGGAACCAGCATTAAAAAACAAAACAAAAAAACATTACGCTGATTGGCAAAGGCGATCTATACGGTTTCTCTAATTTGGTAGATCGCCTGCGATTCTCCACTCTTCCTCGCCAGTCACGATTTTATATCGTCAGATCGCGCACCCCTATATCCACATAACTCCCCGAAAATGAGTGTTCTTTTTCGAATGAATCCACATCTCCAGATTTCACAGCAGTTTCTGACTGCAGATCCCCTCTTGACTCGTAGGTAGTTACTCATGGAGCTCAAACTTGATCAAACTTTTCTTTGCAAATTGGACATGATCCATAGCAATGCGGATGTGTTGCCATAAGAAAAATTACTTTGGACCGCACGTGTTATGGCTGCTATGCCAGGAACCGTGCTGTAACTAGTTGGGTAGTTAGGGGGGACTGAATCTTGCTTTTCATTTCAAAGCGAGATCCTCCCCAACTGTAAGTTGATCAGTTTTAGTTTGGGGGGGGGGGGGGGGGGGGTATAAATGCATCTCAAAATTACGTATTCATGGCAAAACATAGAGCCACAGTTTAAAGAGCTAATAAGTGGATTTACACCAAACATAGCGGCTCTGTGCTATATGAAAGGCGCAAACATGACAATATTTTCATCTCTCACCAAATTACAAGAAACAAATGAATGTGGATTATAAGATCAGATGTCTGACTCATAATCAAATTAAACCCATGATTTCAAGTCATACGGCCCGGCCTTTTCCAGACATTTTCCCTAGGATCTTCTAAAGAGCACGCTGATATTTACCAAGTCATGCCTGGCTTGACGAGAAGGGAGGACTTTTTTTTCATAATTTGCTGTAGGGGGCAAGATCAACACTTTGGACATGGATCAAGAGAAGCGTATTGTTTAGTCAGACGAATGACTCAAAAGTGAAGTTGGTGGGTGTTTTTTTTAAAAAAAAAAAAAAAAAAAAAATTTATGGATAAGAGAAATTTAACTCCACTAACCTTAGAATTATTGCTCATTTCTCATGCAGAAGGTGTCCAATAATAATACTTGAAAGCGCTATTCGGGATGAGTTTTTAATGATTTACAGGGTCATAAACTGTCAGTAGCTGCAGACTCAAAACAGGCGACACGATTGTGAACGTTATACTATTTGCGTGTCAGTGTTCAGGACAAAGGACGCATATTTGAATGTTGGCCCGAAGGAGGTACTTCTGCAGTACTTTTGCCTCGAAGAATTTGGGTGGGGGGGGCAATAAGGGATTTAGCAGGTGTTTTAAGATGGAACTACTTAGATTATGGTGCGGTGCTTTGTGCAAGAATTGTGACAGTCGTGGAGTCCTGTTCATTTTGGATTTTGAATGTTCCCAGGAAAGTGGGGTTATTACTGGAGTTGCTCAAACTTCCAACTTGGGGCGTTTTATGATTTGTTGATGTTTGCATATCCAGATGCAGTGCCCTTGTTCCTGCGACTGCTACACTCCCCTCACCAGAACGTATGCGAACAGGCTGTATGGGCTTTAGGAAACATTATAGGTAAGTGCTACCCTTCGCTTCACCGATCGTAGGCAGGTATTCGGAGCCAAGTTGACATTTCCCCTGTTTCCTGCCCAGGTGACGGTCCACAGTGCAGGGATTATGTCATTTCTTTGGGTGTGGTCAAGCCACTGCTCTCTTTCATCAACCCATCAATCCCCATCACCTTCCTCCGCAATGTTACCTGGGTCATCGTCAACCTCTGCCGCAACAAGGATCCACCACCGCCCATGGAGACTGTGCAAGAGGTGGGTGTCTGGACATGGGTGCATGTCCACATGTGCAAGATGGAGTTGTTTTTTTTTGGTTGTTTTTTTTGCTCCAGGCTGAGTCAGTTTTTTAGTAACCAAATCAGCCTCAACACCCAGGGGGATGTCTGACTATAAAGCTCTGTTTGTGACAAGCTTCCTCTTGTTTTGACATCTACCCCCACCCAACCATCTTACAGCCTTCTTTTCTTTCCCCACAGATTTTGCCTGCCCTCTGTGTGCTAATATATCACACTGATATCAATGTAAGTATCAGACTGAAATGCGATTGTGAGTCACTTTGCGTTTTTGTGGAAAAATGATTCTCTCGGCGCCATCACTTTTCACAATGCTTCCAGCACGACTATTGCAACGTGTGTGCGTCTGTGTTTAGATCCTAGTAGACACAGTGTGGGCTCTGTCTTATCTGACGGACGGAGGCAACGAGCAGATTCAGATGGTCATTGATTCTGGAGTTGTTCCATTTCTTGTGCCTCTCCTCAGTCATCAGGAGGTGAAAGTTCAGGTAAGACTTTGTTTTAAAGAGCTAATTCATACGCCACTTTGATTTTCATCCTTTGTGATCGATCTCCAAAGTAATCAAGTTTATCCTCAAACTCAGACGGCGGCTCTGAGGGCAGTGGGAAACATTGTAACAGGAACAGACGAGCAGACGCAGGTGGTTCTCAACTGTGACGTTCTCTCACACTTCCCCAACCTGCTCACACATCCTAAAGAAAAGATCAACAAGGTATTAAAAAGCGCAGCTTCCATTCATTTATTTTCTGTCTGTTGGTTTCAGCATAGCATTGGCGTAGACGTTGGGTATTTATGCTTGAGAGATCTGTCTCGCTTTCTGAAAGTCTCTTAAAAGGAAACTAATCATTTTTATAAGTGGTAATGTTTGCCTTGTTTTCAGATGGTAAATCTAAACATGTTCGTTAGCTTTTAAAGGGACAAACTTAATCAAGGAGGACCCCTGTTGGAGGGATGCATTTAGGTTATATACAGTATTTATGTAGATTGTACTAAACCCAGACATGGCTCATGTTAGAATATTCATGTATGTATGTACCCATGTATGGTTTTCACCATCTGCGTTTGCTTTTGTCTGCAGGAAGCGGTCTGGTTTTTGTCCAACATCACAGCTGGGAACCAGCAGCAGGTCCAAGCCGTGATTGATGCCAGGCTGATTCCTATGATCATTCACCAACTGGCTAAGGTTTGTGCGACGCGAGGACGGAATTCAAGCTTTGCATTCTCTATTCTTTATTTTTTACTCCACAGATGGTACCAGTTTTGCAGCAAACAAACCAACAAATGAAATGGTCACAGAATGCAAATGTGGTTCAGATTTTCCTGTGTACCCTGACAATATTCTGTGGTAGTAGACCTTAGTGACAGCCTGGCTCTCTACAGGGGGACTTTGGCACTCAGAAGGAGGCTGCATGGGCCATCAGCAACCTCACCATCAGTGGAAGGAAAGACCAGGTGAGCTGTCCCCCTCAATCGTGTAGAAATGTATAGCTTGTGTGTTGATTAGGGAGGTAGACCTTTTTTTTTTAATACACATCCTTACACATTTAAGACATTCCATCAAACTGATTGATCTAAACTTGTAACATCACACACACACACACACACGCACACAATATTGTTCAGTAATGAAGGTCCTTGAGACCGATTTGCACAGATGTTTTCCAGACGTGTAACTATGCACTTGTGTTGTAATAAAGTATGAATGTGGTGTGTATGTATGGGTTTGTGTAGGTGGAGTTCTTAGTGGAGCAGAATGTCATCCCTCCGTTCTGTAGCCTGCTGTCAGTGAAGGACTCCCAGGTGGTGCAGGTTGTCCTGGACGGCCTCAAGAATATCTTCATTATGGCGGGAGATGAAGCCAGCACCATTGCTGAGATCATAGAGGAGTGCGGAGGTTGGATTTTCATCTACTTCTATGAATTCTGTTTAAACTTGTTGGTAAATTTAGGAGCACGTTAATGTAGCAAAGTTGACCGGTCAGTTTAAGGTGTCACGGTTTGCTCTGTCTGTTGTTTTGACTTTTTTATCCTTTTCTGTTTTGAAGGTTTGGAGAAGATAGAAACTTTGCAGCAGCACGAGAACGAAGATATCTACAAACTAGCCTTTGAGATTATTGATCAGTACTTTTCAGGAGACGACGTAAGTTGGCCGTCAGGGATGTTTCACTTGTTTCCTCTCGATCTGCAGCTCGGACCAACGTGACCTCACAATGCCGTTTCTTTTTCAGATCGATGAAGATCCCAGCTTGATTCCTGAAACCACTCAAGGAGGAACCTTCAACTTCGATCCAGCGTCCAACATGCAAACAAAGGAGTTTAATTTCTAAGAATCCCAGATGTTTGGCTCCACCAGTTGCACGGGTTCTCTGTAATCATCCCAGACATTCACCTATCTCTCCAATCTGGCAACCTGGTACAGAAGGATTTTCAAAGCCTCACTTCAACACGGAAACTCACCACTGAAGGGTTTACTCGCACCCACCTCTGCACTGTTGGGTGACTTTTCTTTTCTTTTTCTTTTTTTCCTTGTTTTGTTTTTCTTTGTTTAAAAAAAAAAAAAAAAAAAAAAAAAAAAAGTCATCATTTACAGACAAATGCAATTCTTCATAGGAGTCCTGGTTATTCAACAGGCACCATCACCATCTGGCAACCTGCATCAGGAGGACTGTCAGTATTGTCTGCCAGTGCTTCTAGATGTCAAAGGTAAAACCAGACGGAAGAAAAAGCCTTCTTGGCAAGATCGATTTGCCAAATGTCAAGTCTTCAAAGACAAAAACTCAAGCACATTTCACACACCAACACGTGCACACACAGACACATTTCTATATATGAATATATGTATACACACTTTTTGACACTTAGGATTTGTGTGCATACTTATGTTAGAAGCCGTCATATCACTTACGGGGGAAGAAATACTGCTGTTTGTTTGTGGTTTAATTTTGTGCTTTCCCTCCCCCGGATGGTCCTCTGGTGTTACTTCACCCATGCACACACACGCACACACACACACACAAACTGGCAGAAACGAGTAAACACACGAACACACTTGGTCACACTGATTCCTGACGGCCAGGCGCACCCCTCTCTCACCCAGTTTAAAGAGTTAATCCCAGAGCTAAGCCATGATTAACCACGGACCCCGCTGGGGTGAAAGGGCTCTAAGGTTAAAAAAAAAAAAAAAAGACTCCGTGGCCGACTGACTGACGGGACTTCTGACTCAATGGCTTCTGTTGAATTATTGAACTGTTTTAAAAGAAAAAAAGAAAGAAATCATCAAAAATGTGAAGAAAATGCCATATTTTCTTTCTTTTTTTCCAACACAACTGTAAGACCTGCTAACTGCCTGCTTCTGACTCAGAAGAGCATCAACATTTTTTCTTTAAGTGGATGTGAATACTTGTCACAGGAGGAGGCACCTTTCAGGTGAAGGCACAGATACTGGACAGAAGAGGATCACGTCAGCTGTAGCGTTCATTACCCGCACTCCCCCCCCCAATCCATTTCGGCAGCGTGCACGCATACGCGTCCCGTGATCCGGCGAGCTGTTTGCTCGGGACTCCCCTGTGAAATGTGAAACTCAGAAGGGGGCGTTGATCGAAAACCTTCGAGCAAAAAAAAAAAAAAAAAAATCGTCCTGAATTGCTCATCTTACCTTAAGGTCATTTTAATTTTTAATTTAAATTTTTTTTTTTTTTTTTTTAAAGATCCACACTTAAAACCAATTCTAATTTCATGTTTCAGCATTATCTGGTTGATTCTGTGGAGCTTCCTTGTATCTGTTTTTCCTTTTTTTTTTTTTTTTTTTTTTTTTTTTCTTGAGTCTTATGCACACATCTGAGAGGCATAATGATGTCTGTCTGCAGAAAAGGGGGGACCTATGCTCACGGAAAAACTAGAATTGTATGAGGAGTACAGGTCCCGATCTTTACAGTACTTAACTACTTTTTATGAAGAGGTCACGTGTCATCACTCAGTTTGAATAATTGTAAAAAGAAACAAACAAAACGTGATGTGGAACTCTCCTTGCCGTGTAATGAATATATGAATATATTTACATAAAGCCTGTACAAAGCTGCTGCAGCTGACAGTCATTGGGTGGCTGATAACTGTCAAAGATGGCTGGGGGGGTCGTTTTTTCTTTTTTCCCGAGCAATATTTCTTTTATAGTTTTTATTTTTGACTTGCATATGTATTGTGATGATATGCTGATGATTTTAAACAGACTGGGTTTTGTTTTGTGTCCCCCCCCTCCTCTTTGCGGGCGGTGATGGGGGTTTCAGCCGCACCGTCCCAATGTTCAAGTCGCTATTTTGGGGTTCGGGTTTATGGCGTAGAGCTTTAATCCTGTCCCCTAGTCCTCGTCTCACAGACTTTAAGATCCTCCGGTTGGCTGCTAACTACTTAGAGGGGGGTCGAAGCATGGAAGGGGGGGGGGGCTTTAAATATTGGGTGAGGTTGATATGAGCAGACCCAGTCTTGTTTTTGGGACTAGCTGTTTATTACTGAACAAAACTACAGAGAGGGTGTACAGTCATGAACTAGCAGACTAGACCGAGCCACTTTAAAGATTTACAATTTCGTTGCCTTGTATCCAAATTGGATACAAGCTTATGTTTGTTGCAAGATTTTTACTTGCTAATGAAAAGTTGTTTTAAAAAAAAAAAGAAAAAAAAAGAAGAAGAAGAAATAATAGGAGAAAAGCAACAGACAGCGTTTTGGCCTCTGATTGTTTATATCTTTTTATAAATTTTAGATTGAATTCCTCTCTTTAAGGTGGCTCATTGATGCTTTCAACTCTTGTGCATATTAAAGACAAGAATGAGTTGAAAATCATTGTGCCTTTTGTTTTTCATTTCAACTAAAACTATGTTTTATTGAATAGGAAGAAAAGAAAAAGTCGAAACAAACAAACCTATGAGCAACTGGAGAGTCTTTAAAAGGGAGATGTGGCTGCAGTATCGTGTAGTCTCCCTGTTGTTGAGTTTGCTATGAGAATGGTCAGTGCTGCTCTCTGCTGTTGAGAGTAACTGCTCCCCTCCAATCTAACTCACTGAACAATGTAATACACCATTTCTCCCACTCATTACCCCCCCCCCCCCCTCTCTCATCCTCATCCTCCTCAATGCCTCAAATCATCATTGCCATAATTTCAGGGGATTTTGCCATCTCCTCATCTCACCCTCAGGACATTCTGTGTTTCTGATTCTAACCAAAATAAACTTGCTGTTTAGCCGTTGGATCCTTCATGCTTGCAAGTGTTGTGATTCACATCTACAGCAGCTGTTTTCAAGTTGAATGAAAGTTAACACGAGTAGTTTTTTTTTTTTTTTTTTTTTTTGCGGCGAAGTGCTCGTCAGACGGATTAAGGCCCTCCCAAACCTTCTCCACAAGCTGAGCAATGATAAACTGAGACTTTGGGTTTCCTGTCAAAAACTGCAAAAAAAAAAAAGTTCAACAAAGCCATCTCTCCTCGAAGTGAAACACACATTAACCCTGCTTGACCCCCAATCCCATTCCCTGTGTTTACTGTCCGGCTATTGTTTTGTGCCAATTTATTATTTTTTGAAGACTTACAGAGTACCTGTTGCATGCTCTAATTCCTGTTTTTAGACACCTTTTTTATTTTTACTGTGAATTTTACACTCAAATGACATATAGTGTTGCATAAGAGGAAGCTCCCTCAACATTTGAGCTGAGATGACCTTTGAAACTGCAAAACATGTCATATTGTTTATGTATTGTTTGGGAGCCTCTGGTTGGGTTAAACAAGCTTCCTCTGCCAGTGGACGTGCTCACATGTCATCCCCCTTAACAAATATTACAGTCTGCCTGATGTTTAAGGAGCTGCGGAATTCTTTCCCACAGTCAAAGAGGACGCACTGTATTTCAGTGTCCATTCTATCTCGATCTCTCCCAACTTAACTGAGAAGTTGTAGTTGTTTGCTGTATTATTAACACAATTTTTCATTTTTGGATCATGACTTGCTGACCAACGGTGTCACAAAATCATAATTTGCCTTCCTCAGGTAAGGTTGTTTTAAAAAAAAAAAAAAAAAAAAATTTATTGCTTTTCTGCAGATAAACTTAAAACCGGCATTTCTGAGTCAAAGTGCACAATCAAGTCAAACATCCAAATGGCTGGGAATAAGGAAAACGCGTTTTGAGAGGCAGCTGATATGAGCTCGGGGTAAAATCAACTCCGTTTATGCGTTTCCAGACATCACCGGAGACAGAAAAAGAATAATTCAAGATAAAAGTCTCTTAGATCCGTAACGGCGTGTCCCGAACTGGGAAAATGTTTAGGAAATGTCGTTGGGAATTGTTCTAAACCTGCTTTCCCCTCCCTGCCGTCTGCAAGTGATTGTTTGGGTCTTGTGATCACGTGACCCTCCCTCCCGCTCCTAATTTCTTCACTTCCGCAAATAAACGTCAGGAGTGAGCGCGGCAGCTCCAGCTCAGAAAGTGAAAACCAACGGTCACCAGCTGCCTCCATAGACTATGGTGAAACCTTTAACCGGAACCGTTAACTGCCTCCCAAACGGACTTATCAAACAGGTGAGTCTAACGGAAATGTAACTAGTCTTTCATTCAAGGCTAAAATGCTAACGGTATCTTGTTAAGAAGGAGGGGTGAAAATAAAAAGTAGAGCAGATTAAAGCGACTTTCCAAACGGATATGTCCAGTACTAGCTCCTCACGCTTTTTGCTGAGTTGTGTGAGCGGGTCGGTTGGCTGAATTGTACTTTTGTAACAATGGCATACACGAACCAGTAAGCTTTCGCGTTACAGTAAAAAAAAAAAAAATAATAAATTTTGTGCTGGACCCTTGTTGTAGCCGAGTGTCAACGGCTGCCGTCGGTTTAACGATGCAGTTACAAAACCTAAAGCCCCGCCGTCCCGGTTGTCGACACTTTCAACGCCTATTAAGTCAAATTTCTCCGAAAGCCTTAATCCTCCTCCGAGAGGTTATATCTGGGAAGTCATGTCTGGAGACAAGCGTGTCATTTAACTTAAAGCTGCAGCACCGAGGTGTACACTGATTAAGCAATCCGGTGTTACGGAGATGATTGAATTTTTTTTTTTTTAAATAATCTCCTTATTTTATTTAACACTTAAACCGAGCGGGACCATGCAAAAGTATTGAGCCACCCCGCATTTTATATATGTATATATTTTTTTTTTCTATGGAGACAGGCCTTCTTGAAATCTGTTAAAGTGGTCTTGAGCGATGGTTTCCCAGGCTTTCTGGAGATTTCTTCAACTTTTTTTTTTCTTCTAACATTGGCAGCTTTTTCACTCATTTTCAGTCCATTGCACCTTGCCATTTCATGAGCACCTAACTCAAGGGATGAACCAGTGTTTTATCTACACGTAATGATCAAAGAATGTATTTATAATCGTTTTTAGGTACTTTGTCACCGTCAGCCTGTTGCAAAGAGACTGTTTGCTCCTGTTTCTTTAGTTTCATCTACGGATAATGGAAACGATAACGCAGTTGGATGTAAAAAGGGTCATTTTGGACCAAGAAGGTGATTCGGTTGATTGACTCTTTGCGAAAGCCTCATCAGAAATTATCTCCACATGGAAGGGTGGCTTCCAAAAAGCGGTTCTTTAGGAAGGGAAGCGGTTGAGGTATGCGGAATGACACGAGAAGTGAACTGAAAATCAGTGGCAACAGATCTAATGGAGGGATGAATCCTCCCCAGAGCCCAGACTTCAACATTATCAAAGCAGTGTGGGATCATCTCGACAGAGAACGGGACAAAAGGCAGCCAACATCCAAAGAAGAGCTTTTGGAATGTCCTTCAAGAAGCCTGGAGAACTATTCCTGAAGGCTGCTTCAAGAAAAAATGTGGACAAACTGTCATTTTATAAGGAAAAACATACATAACAGCCTTGTCCTGTCTTGCCTTGTGTAATGACTAGCCCCAAACACTTTCAAAAATACATTTTCTTTTTATTCGCCTCTCCACTTGGAAGTGTTGGGCCGAAACGAATCCCTGCTGTTTTTAGATGTAAAGACTTCAAGCAGAAGATCGTTCAATCACTTCAAATTTGACTTCCAGGTGTTTTATACATACCGACCTTGTATCTTCGAACCTCTCTCCAATCTCAGTGTGGTCGCGAGTGGGTTCAGCGTAGTTCTTACTCAACGGGGCTGTATGTTTGTGAATTAGTTGAACCAGACCGTGAAACTGTCCCACCCGTCTGAAAACTAAATGTTTGGACTTTACTGTAAAGTGTTTTTCAATCTTTAGTGACAGCACAAAAGTATGTAGACCTTCTTTTACAAGCGTGCATTCTTTGACTCTGTGTTCTCCCACTCTCTGCAGTAACGGCAGCAGTGGCGGCGTTGCCCATCCGGCCCCTGCCCCCCACCCTGCCTTTGCTTTTAGGTTCGCCACTCCATCCTCGCTGCGAGCTCACAGCCAGCACGTCATGGTGGATGTAACCAAATGGCCCATTTTCAGCCTGATGGGATCCGAGGAGCTCTCCTCGATCCAGAAGGCGTCTGTGTTTGGCTCGTCTGCTAATGAGGCCATCTACATCACCAGTGATGATGAGGTCAGAGGAAACGCAGGGTAATGGTTGGGTGTAGATCATACAAGGGATGATGTAACATTTTCAGTGTTATTTTTGAGATAACTTCTACTCAGAAGACCTGCTTTTTTTTTTACGGGATTTCTTCTTTACATCCAGCTTTTAGATTCTGTCAATACCACATTAAAAAGTTTCACATTAAGACGAGAACAACATGCTTTCAGCACCACATTGCCTGACATTTTTGGTGGCTTCTGATGGTGTCTCTGTCAGCGTGACAACAAATGCATGTTTATGGCTGTGCATGTGCAGGGCTCAGATGGAGATTTCTATGTACAACAGTGGTGTCACGTCCCACAACTGCAGGGGGAGCCCAAGAGCCAAATAATAATTAAAAAAAAAAAAAAAAATATATATATATATAATATACACACACACAAACAACTGACACCAAGAACAAGTAGCGATGGATGACCCCCTGACCCCCTGTGCTGTGACTCCTCAAGATAACCTCCAACTTCTGACTCCAACATACATTGTACAAAGTGTTTGCACAGGCCCTAAGGGCCTAACTGTGGTTAAGGGAAAGATATGAAGGTTTTGGCAGTATTGGACTTTTCCAACTTTCCCCAGAGTCAAAAATAAATGTACAACAACATACATTTAATCATGATCGCATACACAAACAGCAGTTAAGCAGAACTTAGCATGTAATCTATAGAGGAGTGAGGGGATGTCTTTTTTTTTTCTCCAAGTTATGTCTGACGAGAGTCCCACAGACTTCAAAAACCCCTGTTTTACATAATTTATATATCTATGCGGTTATTTTCACCAGTCAGCTTTAGAACAAACTGTAATCTTGGTTTGGTCCCCTTTGTGTCCGTTTGGTTAGAGCTACATGTCAAAATAACATCAATATGAATGTCACACTGCACGTGTTAAAGTAGATATTAAAACATAGCCCCCAATCATTGCTGATATTAATCCAAGTTGTGTGTGAACGGTCAGACGTTTGGCACTACATCCAACTGCTGGTGTTGATATTTGTGTGTCTGGAAAATGACCCGTTACCTTCTCAGTAAGCTGAGAAGGTAACGATGCTGTCTCTGTTTAGCCGTCCTTATCACTGCTCCGCATTTCACGTCCTCTCTTTTGTCCCTGCTCCCACCAACACTCAGGTGTATGTCTTTGGGCTGAACTGCAGTAGCTGCCTGGGAACAGGGGACAGCCAGAGCACCATTGTACCTAAGAAACTGGACTTCCTGAGCGGTAGGAAGGTGGTGAGCCTGAGCTACGGCAGCGGACCCCACATCCTGCTGGCCACAGAGGGTAGCTTTAGAACTTGTTAACCTTCTCTTTGCAATAGGAGAAGAAAAAGTGCAGCAGAATGACTCATCTTTTTGTGTTTCAGATGGAGAGCTTTTTGCCTGGGGGCATAATGGCTACAGCCAACTTGGAAATGGGACAACCAATCAAGGAGTAGCTCCAGTGCTCGTGTCTGCTAACCTGCTCAATAAGAAGGTCACAGAGGTGGCCTGTGGCTCTCACCACTCCATGGCTCTGACTGACTCTGGAGAGGTAAGTGATATAAAAAAAAACAAAGAAACGTAGAATGCCAACAGAACTATGCGGAATAGAAGATAGAGGCCTTAGTGTGTAGTCATGGAAACTCCAGCAGAATTCAAAGTCCAACCTGAAAGCTGAGAAAACTAAGCTCAACAATAAGGAATCTATTGTGCTCTAAACTGTTCCCTGCGTTCTGACAAAAAGTACCCTGTACTTTTAGCTTTAGGGATTTTGTTTATTTATTTTTTAACCAAGGAACTAAAAAAAATTCCCTCAGGCCAATTATCTGCATTCCCACTGTGGTCTGAAGGACTGAGAGGATTAGGCAGATTAGTCGGCTGCCTCGCTGGAGCAGGTCAGAGCCACAGTACACAGAGTGCACTAAAAAGGAGAAGGTCTGCCACTCCCTGTCTTCTTTCACTGTCTAGCCCGTTCAACCAGTGCAGTTCATGCTCTGCTGTCTCTCATCCCCTCTTAGTAGTTTTCGCCCTGTTCGTTCTAGGCGTGATCACCTAGTTGTATGGTACAGAGCTGCAATGGAGGGTCAAAACTGATGCGTTTCTGCAGAGTGAGTCACAGAACTGAATCGGTGTGTCTGCATAAGGGCGAGCAGGCATAGAGGAACCCACAGCTGACTCCACAGTGCCAGTTTCTTATTAGAAAACGCACACAGTGATATGGCCCTTGCCCCCTCTGATCAGCCAGTATGAATGACAAAAGGTGAACAGCTGTGGCTCAAAGCCAGTGGCTGCGTTCGAAACCGCATACTACATACTTGCATACGGCATACTCATCGATCAGACAGTATGCAGAGCGTTTACCCACAATGCATTTTTGCTCCTACCCGAGCTGAAATCAGCCGGCCTGAAGCTGATTTCGCTTAAGCTGTAAACTCTGTAAACTTTAGCAACATTTGAAACATTTTCAGGCGAGAAAGTAGTCGTTTAGATCCCCAACGTGTTGAAAACCTGCCAAAATACCAGCTAGTTACAATTTTGTTCCGACGAATTCGGCGCTACTAAAGCTAGCCGCAGTGAGCAACGCACTTTCGGTTATTTTCACAAAATAAAATACCCGTTGCCTTTTAATATAGGGAAAGCCATTCCGATACAATTGGTGCTTTTGTTTTGAAAACAGGAAGTGAACCTTCCCTCGTTGTAGCTAGCTTGAAACTGCCGTTTTGACAGTAAATGACGATCGGCCACGTTACGTTGCATCTTGGGTAGTTTGAGTATGAGTAGTAACCTCATGTTGCATGCCCAACATTTTGGTGAATCTAGTGTGCATCCGGGGAAAAAAGTCAGTTGGAGTAGTAGGAGTAGTAGGAGAAGTATGCGGTTTCGAACATAGCCCCTGTCTCTTCAGTGCTGCCATAGCATGACGGATGCTTCCGAAGCATTGGCGAAACTCGCTTGAATGACTCGGTTTAACCTTTCAGGCTTCACCCTTTTTGAACGTATGGGTTCTCTCACCGTCCCCTTCTTGTCTGCCAGGTGTATGCGTGGGGTTACAACAACTGCGGTCAGGTGGGCTCAGGCTCCACAGCGAACCAGCCCACGCCCCGCAGAGTGTCCAGCTGCCTGCAGAACAAGGTGGTTGTGGGTGTCGTCTGTGGTCAGACCTCGTCACTGGCAGTAGTGGACAATGGAGAGGTGATTGTTTTTCAGATTTAGCTGGAGCGAGGCGAAAAACCCCAAAAACAAACCCCACTGGTATGCCGCTGTGATTGCCGCACCATTCACGTTGTCTTTGTCTCCGTGCAGGTGTATGGTTGGGGCTACAATGGGAACGGACAGCTTGGGCTTGGAAATAACGGGAACCAGCTCACTCCCTGCCGACTTCTTGCTCTACAAGGTTTATGTGTGCAGCAGGTGTGAGACTGCACACTTGAAACTCCTCATAAACATGCGTAAATAGTTGGTTTAAATAGTTCAATTGAGTTCATTTAGTTAAATGAGTTAAATATCCTTTTGTTTATTCCCCAGATTGTCTCGGGCTATGCCCACGCCATGGCGTTGACAGATGAGGGGTTGCTTTATGCTTGGGGTGCCAACACGTACGGACAGCTGGGCACTGGCAACAAGAGCAACCAGCTGAGCCCAGTTCAGATCATGACTGAGAAAGAGAGGTGACCGAGTCCGTCAACACACCCGACGACCCCTCCCGTCATTACACCACAACCGGCTTACTTCTTCTCTTCTGCCTCTTTTACAGAATTGTAGAGATCGCCGCTTGTCACTCCACACACACGTCGGCTGCAAAGACTCAGAGTGGTCAGGTGTACATGTGGGGCCAGTGCAGGGGCCAGTCCATAGTGCTGCCTCACCTCACACACTTTTCCTGCACAGACGACGTCTTTGCGTGTTTCGCAACCCCCTCAGTTGTGTGGCGACTTCTTTCCATGGGTAAGCTAGGAAATTGCTTAGTCATACTCATGTTTACAGTGATAAAAATCTGCATTCCCAGGTGTAGAAGTGGGCAGGTGATTCTGTGGTAAACGTTTACTTTCTGTAAATAGATGTCGTATGGTAGCTGCAAATTTAAACCAGTCTGAGAGCCTCCATTTGAGCGAATGCGTGGGTGCTCTCCGGGTACACCGACTTTCTCTCATTGTCCAAAAACATGCATGTCAGGTTAATTGGCAACTCGGGTGATTGAGTGTGCATGGTTTTTTGTTTCATTTGTGTCGCCCTGCGGTGGACTGGTGACCTGTCCAGAGTGTGCCCTGCCTTTTGCCCAATGGCAGGTGGGATAGGCTCCAGGCAAAGCCAACCAAAGAGACTAAACTGGGCAGATTATTTTACACTACCCGTTTCCTTTTCTGCTGTGGAAAGCCTTTTTGGAAACCGTATTTACTTCCTACTGTGTCACTGGCTTGCCATGCACTGACTGACACACTCGAGGTAACACTGGATAAGCATTTAATTGGAAAGATTAAAGGGCAGTATTTCCGTTGATCGCTCAATCTGAGCCATAGTTATTGCCATTGTAATATCTGGTTATACTGTGTGTAGGAAAAATTGCCTTTCTTTTGACTGACCTGGATGCCTGAATGTTTATTTTTGGCGATTGATTGATTTATTTTCCCAACAGAGCACGATGACTTCTTGACTGTGGCTCAGTCTCTGAAGAAAGAGTTTGACAATCCAGAGACGGCGGACCTCAAGTTCTGCGTTGATGGCAAATACATCTATGTCCACAAAGCAGTTCTCAAAATCAGGTCCAGATCTCACGGAGTAAAACCCATCGTGAATGAAGAGTTTTTGTATAAGCGTTGTCTATTTTCTGTCTTTGCTGTGCAGGTGTGAGCACTTCAGATCAATGTTTCAGTCTCACTGGAATGAAGACATGAAGGAGGTGATTGAAATAGACCAGTTCTCCTACCCGGTCTATCGCTCCTTCCTTGAGTTCCTCTATACGGATAATGTGGAGTTGCCTCCTGAAGATGCAATCGGTCAGAGACACACACACACACATTCACCCTTAATATCCTGACCCCTGCTGTTTTTTTTGTTGTTGTTGTTTTTTCGCCATTATGAGGTGTTCATGCTTGCACTTCTCCTGTCTGCGCCCGCGCACCCCGCAGGGCTGCTGGATCTGGCCACGTCGTATTGTGAAAACCGGCTGAAACGTTTGTGTCAACACATCATCAAGCGGGGAATCACGGTGGAAAACGCCTTCTCTCTGCTGTCTGCTGCTGTGCGCTACGATGCTGAGGTCAGTCTCCCGACGGTCAGCGGTTCTGTCCGCACACAGTTTACAGAAAGCAGAAAGTTTTACCTCACAGGAGGTTCCCATGTGCTCTTTGATTAATATCGAGTAATGTTGGCGAAAAAAAACACGTTGGGTGCCTTTCGACTTGCATGCAGCCTCTGAGAAAACGGGGTTGTCCCAGAACATTTGGAAAGGGCAACAGCCAGAAAGAAAAGCCCAGAACACTAGACCGGTGGATTGCTCCGTGATTGTAGAGCTGAACATCTGCCCTATATATGCATTGTGGCCCTATTTCTTTCCAAATTTGGCTTTATTTAACCTTACTCTTATACAGGGAGAGAGAAGAAAAGGTTGATTTCATAAATTTAGGTCTCTACAGCAAAAAGACTTCAAACAGGAGAACAGCTTGCCAAATCTGCCCGACGGTAGTGTAATGCCTTTAGTAGCACCTCAACAAACGGCTCAACGTGTCATATATTGTTTGTTGCATCTGTCCAAAACAAAAGCTGTGGTTTATAAAGAACTTCTGTGTGCTAGATTATTTCTCCAGACAAGCAGCATTATAGAACGTTTCTGCACCTAGCAGGCAGCTGACGGGTGACAGAGCCAGGCTAGCGGTTTGTTTTGTTTTGCAGTGACACCCTTTGTCAGAGTGAAGCTGTTCACCTGTTTCTTGACTTTACTGTGAGCTGAACTGGCCTCCTTCCCACCTTCTTTAGACCTTCACAAAGCAGCGTCACAGGCAGTGAGCTTCTATCTAACTATTCTAACTATTCCCCCTGAGACTTGGGGCCATTCTTCTTTGAGAACACTGGATCAAAATATAGCACGCTTTGGTTATTTTTTGCTCTTCTATTTGTCATTCAGGACCTGGAGGACTTCTGCTTCAAGTTCTGTGTAAATCACCTGACTGAGGTGACCCAGACTGATGCCTTCTGGCAGATTGATGGCAATCTGCTCAAAGACTTCATATGTCGAGCCAGTCGCTGTGGGGCCTTCAAAAACTGACCTCTACCCTGAGTGTGATGATGGGAACACATGCAGGGGATGCTGCAGGAGCCCAGAGGGGACTTCACTAAGTATTTCATCACCTCCTGTAAACTGCACACACATTCACCGATAGTTGGAAATCAGTACATGATCGCCAAAGCTATCAGGTTGGTTTGACTCTCATTTCTGACTACAATGTCTATAAAGCGGACATAATGAGATTACAAGCAGACTGGGAGCAGCATCGGCTCACAATGCAGTAGCAGTTTCCCACTGTGCCTTACGTATGAATCTAAACATTGTTTAAAGTAGGAGATCAGATGTTTGCAAAAGCTTGTGTTGCTTAATGAGGGTTCATCTTTCGAACTTGCCAGAGACCAAGTTGCTCACTGGGTTTGCGCTCGTGTTTTTTTGCATACGATTTCTCCCTTTTCTTATTGGAAGATCATGTGATACTTTTGTTGTGCCATCTAGTTTCATGTTTTTCTTTTCTTTTTTTAAGGTTAAACATGAGACTCTTTCCACTTGTAAATGTAAGGATACAACAAGAGTTATGAACACCGACTGATTACGATTGCGGCGGCATCCAAAGCTGCATCTATTTAGGTCAACCTCAAGTCAGGTATTATTATTTTTTTAGTGGTTTCTACGGCTTATTTCCCTTCTATGCGGTAAGACAAGCTGGGAACTTTGGTTCTGAGCGAGGTCCACTGCAGTAGGGTCTTAAATTGCAGACTTCATAGGTTGTATTGTTTTAGTGTGGGCAGCTACGGCTCCAGCGTGTAAAAAGCTTCTTTTTTTTTTTTTTAGTTTGTCTGCTTTTACCTGCACAGAACTGGTTTTTGATGCATTTACAAATGTGTCAACAGTAAATCAGACAAGTTAAAGGCATGTGGCCTTTCGCTACGGATTTAAATTTTTTATTTTTTTTTTCCCACTATCGGGACACATCTATGGTTTGTTGAAACCATTTGACAGTATTATCGTTTCTAAAGTTGTTTGATATCTGCACTGCTGCTGAAGAATATATTTGCAAATTTATATGAAGTAAGAATGTATTAATACTGAGTATTATGAAGTGCCAGTTCAAATAATGTGACCTCTGCAATCTAATAAAAAGACGTGGATCTGATAGTTCTCTGTCAACATGGCAAGTTTGGAAGACTGCGTGTTTGTGTTTAACAGATGTTCAACACAAGATCCGCAGCGTAAAAGAAGCACAAAGTGAGTCCAAAAAGTTTGTTTTGTCATTTTTTTTATCCAACAACACAAATAACTTTGAATTTTTTTAGGTCTAAGGAAACCTTTCTTTTCTTTAAAGGAAGAAAAATGCCTGGTTTTCAGACCTGGTTGCCAAGTTGGTAGTGACTGCATTTAAATAGTACATTATTAATCCCTAAATGCTTGATTATTTAATTGGATAACTCTAATATATGCTCTCTAGCACAGAAACATTTCAGACCATCTTGTTCTGTCTGGTTCATGTTTTGTTAATATACATTACGAGAAAAAGATCGGAACATGTGCAACATTAAAAAAAACAACTGGTAAATGGTTCAAGAACAAGAAATACATTTTTCTGACCTATAAGAACACACAAGCTTCTGAAAACACAAATTCCCTCCAACATTTCACTGTAACCGTTCTTTTCCAACAAGATCCTTGGGCTTGAAAACAGATTTATTTACAATATACAGATATAATAAAATACATTCTGCATTACAAAATCCTCTCACTTAAGGTAAAAAGTCTCAGTATAAAAATTAAATAGTTCAACGATTCAAAGGTGCAAACTTGGTTTGGCTCGTAAGTTTCATCCCTGCAGGTATGTTTTCGTCACCACTGACAACAGTACGGTTTCTTATTTTCATACCCAGCCCGACCACAGTTTTAACTATTAAATTAAAAATCCATTGAAAAAAGCAAAATGTGTTCGAAATGAAATGGTGGGAATCAAAAACTAAATAAAATAAACCGACTCCAGTGTTGTTTCAGCAGCTGATGATGGACTCATTTCTTCAGTGCTGAGACCACCTCCTTCATGGCTGCCGCCGCCTTTTGCAGTTCCGTTTGTTTCCTTTGTAATTCTGTAACCAGAGTAAGTGGTCATTTAAAAGTAAGAATAATATTAAAACAAGGACATGCATTGCACACAGAAAAAAAAAAGCGTTCAAGTAGGCTGAATTCAGTGCTCATAGATCTAATAAAAGGAGCTTTTAAAAGCACGCTCAGTTCAACAGAAACTTAAGCTGCACTCAAAGGTTCATCAACCGTAATGTGATCTCTGGCTCTTTGATAACGGTATTGATATGGCCAACTGCTCATTCTAGAGAGGTTTCTGTCCGTGTCCATGCAAGAAGGGATGTGTTGGTGAAATGCCTCACTCTGTTATCAAAGAACCAGGGATTACATTAAGTAGCCCAACATTCTTTCTTTAACTTCACAAATTGCATGATCTCGGGAGCCATGAACAGCAGATACCGATCGCTCCACCTGCATGATGACTCTATCACTTAGGAACAAAAGCTGGATTGGGTAGCTGACGCACCTTGGTGAACGTGAATGGAAAAGGCAAATCACTCACTCGCTTGGCTGTGATCGAAGCCAAAAAGCAGTGCAGTCTTAAATGAAAGACATTTCATTCCTACTCCTTCAATGGGTGCAAAAGGACGTTGGGAGAGGGCATCTAACACCATGGACAGATCCCATAATGAGACAAGAGGCCTGGAGACATGTAGTGGCGCGCGCCCTTCAGGACATACCAGAGGGTGCCGTCCCTCCTCATTGGAGGAGGGTCCCTACCCGAGATTGACGATGCGGGGCACGGGGGTCGTGATGCATCCTCTTTGGCTTTTGCTTGTGACCCTTTGGAAGGGGTAACAACCACGGCCATAGCGGGAATTTCACGTGATACACTATCCGTTGCAAGCACTAGCAGTGGAATCAATTCCGAGCTTGCAGCTCACATCTGAGTCCACTTGTCGTGACAGATTAGCAGAACCCTGCTAACAAGTTAATGTTAGACCAATAGCTCGCTTGTTCTGACGCCTTGGCCTGAGTCACGCTAACCTACTAGTAAAAGTCAAGTTGCAGAGGTAACAGTTACCCTTAACGCGGTCACTTTTCCTGACAACTGTATCCAATTTACTCCTTACAAAAGGACTTACTGAACATAAGTCAGACTGAAGCCCAGACCTGTGTTCGGCATCATACACTTCTACGAGACGCCTGAGAGCCGTTAACCAAGCTAGCCTGAATGCGCTGAGGGAGCTTTGCTGTAGTTTCCAAAAGGAAGAAAGTGAACCGGGAAGAGTCAGTTTGTGGCATCAATATAAAGGGGTGGAGTTCAAGCATGGCTCAAGTGGTCTGTCACAGACAAGGTGTCGTTGGAGCCATCATGGTTGGTCACGCCAAGGCGATTTCCATTGTGCTTCTATACAAAACCAGCATTAAAATGTTAGCCGATGCAAAGGGAGTGAAAAGCTGAAAACGGTGGTGTTGCACTGCTGCATCATGTGACTTATGTCATGATAACATTCAAACGGGCTGGATTATACAGAAGAGTATCACACATGCGGTTGGTTAAGTTATGTCGCATGTTGAAACCGTTCTACAAGCCAGTCGAGCCTACTGATACAGTGTTTCTTGTATTTGTATGTAACTATATAAATATATATATGTCACATATTACCTTCAACGCACCACAAACTATCTGACCAGCTTTTCAAAAGACGGCATCATAAGATAAGTAACAACATTGTCCTTTCCTACTGCACAGTTTCCCTCCCATCATTTGGAGCCAACCTTATCACTTTTTCATCCAGTGATGGAGCCCAATAATCTCTGATACCATCTTTCCTGATATGCAGAGGGAGGAGGAGGGGGGACGCAGTCAACCCAACGGATATAAAGCTTGACACAACTGCACAGGTTCAGTGTCTGCCGTTTACTTCACCTTCCTGCTGCTTGGCCACGAACTCTACGAGTCTCCCAGAAGCCGCCATCACTGACAAAGCGCAACTGTAATCTGTTGAAAGAAGATGTCGTTTTATTCCACTCTTTAATAAAAAAAATAAGATGAGGCACTGATGTCAACGCAGACTTGTGAGCATCTCGTCTCCTCTCTTACCCTCTTGGCTCGCCTGACCGGCCTGGATTCTGCTGCAGATGTCATTCATCCCATTCATGAAATCGGTGAAGATGGCCTGTGTGCATCCGGCCTCGTTGCAGCTCCTCCAGAAGCTGGCGGAGTCGATGCCGGGCTGCGAGTGTGAGGGAGGCGCCGGGGGAATGACCGAGCTGGAGCAGGGAGGAGAGCCGGCTACATGGTGAGGTTGGCAGCGGCCTGGAGAGGGAGGCGGCACAGGGGAGCTCTCTGCAGGAAAGGATTGTAAGAACAGAAACAGCCATCACAGCGAATTAGATTCAAGATTACAGAGTTACTGCTGCGCTTCTCGTTTGATTAGACTTCATTGCAAGTGTCGTCCTTGTGAATGAGTATTTCCCACCTAAATTTGAAACTGCCTTCGTTGTACCGTGGCGGTATTCCTGCTTACTTTACTGTTATGACCAGGCAGGCAAATGTTTTATCACAAGTGTGTCCAAACCTTTGAAAGTCACTGTAAAATTCTATCATGTTAAATTTGGAAGTGTGTGCAAATGACGTTCAGTTGCACGTCTCAGGGTTTATTTTGCTCGCTGGATGCTTCTCAGTCAGAGGCCCGAGGTCTTTATTTACTCTAACATCTTAGGGTACCAGGCTTCTATTGGAGGCAAACCCTTTATTTCAAATTGTCATTGTTATTAGTATGACTTCAAATGTTTTTCTTCGAGACCTTATTCAACTGGACCATCCATTCACGCCTATGGGTGAGCTCTGTCATCGAGGCACCGGGTTGCACATTTCACTCAAAAAATGCCTTCATTTCGATTTTTTTTTTTTTTCCCCCCCATCATTGTACAATAACTTTAACAAACTTTGTTAATTTACATTTCAATCTTCCTACCTCCTAAATTCTTGTTGCCAATCATTTTGACTGCGTGGATTAATAATGCATTTTGTAGAGACAACCCTGCCCCCCCGCCATAATTAGGTCTTCATTAAAGGCTCATTTTGTCATGGTTTGTATTTTCTGTAGTTTTTGCAGTTTGTCCAATGGGGTGCCCAAACTTTTGTATAGCAATGGTGCACTTATTTCTCGCACCATCGCTTCAGGCTCGTGTTTCAACAAGCAACAGCGATTGGAAATGGTTAAGAGTCCCAATCATTAAAAATCAAGATACCGAGCAGCTGAGACCTCACCCTGAGTTGACGGTTCTTTCTTGACCGTCTGCATCCCGACCGAAACAAGTCGGGGAAGTGCTGCTGACGCCCCCGATATGACGTAGTCCTTCACAGGAGGCAGCAAACTCTCTGACTCGGTATCCTGAGAGGAAACAAAACATCGCACATTAGCACGTTCTTCTGCTGGTGGTGCCCCAAACACGAATCGCTCACTGTGTAATCGCATTTGAAGAGTTATTGAGTTTTGTTCTTTGACATCTTCTGGAGGTAAGAATAACAAAAGACAAAAAGGCTGTGAGCAGACAAAGTGAATCTCAAACAAACTCTACTCCGGAACTGAGTAAGAAATTAGATGATTAAATTAATAAAGTGAAACTCAGAGAGGATTTTCTAGCAGCTGAGGAAAGAGGATCCACTGAAATGGATCTGAGAACTCACCGAGGATATGAATGTTTCTTCGGCGTTATTTTCCTCTCCGACCTCATCGGCCACTTGATTTCCTATAAGGGGACATAAGGAGTTGGGGGGAAAAAACAAAAAAAAACAGAAGTACACAATATTTTGCTACTGTAAACTCCGCCTACCTGCTGGAGAACCGGTGGGTTTCTCAGAGTGTGTGCTGTGAGTGGAGAATATACTGTACATCAATATTGTAATCCAACATAACAAAACCACCATAAAAACTTAACAATGGTGTCAGAAAACTTAGAAAATCGGTCTCTTACTGTATTTTGTGAGGGAGTATTAGAAAAGTCATGAAACAAGTAGTTCATTTTAATTCAATTGGAATGACTTGAGTTACTTTTTACTGATTAGATTTAGAAATAAAAGATTTGGCAAGCCAATAAAACCCAAACCAAGCAAGGCATTTTGTTTTCTGCCACCTTTGTTCCAAATGTGCAGTTGTTTAGCAAAAAATAGATCATATTGTACCTGATCAGCTGAGGCACAGTCGGCTGACAGAAAACAAACAAAAGAAAATAAATATATCATCCGCAGACAAAAGGGGAAAAAAAAAAATATTTTAAAGATTATTAAAACATCTTCAGCCTTGAATAATTATGATGTCACGAAGGAAACAAACAAAAATAAATCAATCAATCAAAGATTAGATTAGTACCGGAACAGAGTTTGCACTGTCATCTAAATCCGACTCTAACGGGGGAATAAGTTCATTGTCTGTGGAAGAGAACAGGGTATGGGAAACGTTTGTATCTTTCTGTACATCGTAGAGACAAAGCCGCAAAAAGACGTGTTCCTTTCTTATAAAGGGACCAACCTGAGTTCGAGGAATCATCGGACGCAATCCTTTTCCATCCTTTCGATTTCCTCTTAGAGGGACTCTCCTTTTCTTCCCTGCGACACAATGATCAAGCATCATAGACTGTTTTATATAAATATATATCTATATACCGTATAAATCCTCATTTTTGCTAAGTAAAGTGCTTGTCAGCATGACACAAAGCCAAGGATTAAACTATGAGGAAAAAAAAGTAGATTATGCATAATAATAAGAAATACTGTGCAGGAATAAAAGTTGCACTTCCCTCCAAAAACTGTTTAAACAGCAAGACGTGTTCCTTTATTTAAGCTGTAGGTTTGACATCAAACGGTGAAGATGAGACAAGAGATCGACATTTCCAGGCATTTACCTCTACATGGGCAAAAGAACCCCGCAGCTTTTAGTCGGAAAAAAATGACCGGAAGGTGTCAGTGACAGGTGTTTTTGGTTGCCCATTACAGTGATCATTCAAACAACAACGCTGGCCATACGTGTCCCAATCCAAGGTTTGCAGAGGACTTCGGGAACAAACGGGCAGAAGGTGCAAATTGCTCATTTGCAGTAAGAATAAAGAGGCCGTATTGGAATGTGCCACGTGGCTCAGAAGGTCCGGGACAAAGTTTTACGGATTCACGAGACAAAGATGAACCTGGAGGCGACCAAAGTGATGTTGTCCAACACAGCGGAGGTGATGTCACGGCTTCCACTGGGACGGGCAAACTGATCGACGGGATGATGTAACACGGGACGGCACTGGCACAATGAACACGGAAGTATGAAGAAAAACAAACATCTGTGGGCCAAATCAAAGAGAAGACATATCGGATCCCTCATCACTCCGCTAGACAACGAACTAAAACAACCCATCCAACAACAGCAAAAGCCTGGAGTTGCATCACAGATCTAGCTGTAAACACATGGAAATGAAAGCGGAAAGGCTGGCCTCTTGTCTCATATTCATCTTTTGGTGATCTTTTGATAAAGTAATAATAATAATAATGCTGTTTTCATAACAGCTGAAAGCACAAATGTTGACGCTTATACTGTGGCGGTGTGTAGTCTCTGTCCCTGAAAGCGTGCGCTCGGGACGCTCTTCGTGGAGGTGGATGGTAGCTTCATAACTTTTGTGACACGGGGCTGTGAAATATCATGCGAAAAGCTGGAGGCGCGAAGATTCTACATCAGAGGCTTTAAAAACAGAATTAAGAAAGGTTGGGAAAAATATCCCACACTTACGGGTCACCGAGACTCAACCGTCTCTGAAAAGCAAAGGCAGAACAAGTCAGATCACAACCAGTTTGATGAGAAAGAAAAGAAAAAAAAGGCTTCGTTTGAAGTGAATATAAATAACACCTTGGACGAGCAGTGCGTCGCAGCGGATGAGTCGCTGCTGTGTGAAGACGGTCCGGCTGCCGAGGAACCGCCTTGTCAACGAGAAACCGGTTTTATTGGTGAAACGAGAGAAAATAACAATAATAAAAGCACGGAAGCCAAAACTCTGAGCCGCACTTACCGTTGCTTCTCCTCTTGTGTGACGAAGTAGCGTGTTTGTCACAATACGACCTTAAAAAACACAAACCTGTGGAGGTTACAGATGCGACAGAGGTGCATAAGCACCACAAAAACAAAACCAGAGATGAAAGAAACACTCACATAACGATGCTGTTAGTCAAACTTGCCAGGCTGATATTACCCTCCGTCTTCTCACAGGCGAGGCAATAGACCTCCCGAAAATAAAGCATAAAGCATAGACTTCATTATTAGCTCCAAGGAGTCCAAAAACCCTTCGAGCTGATTTGGAATCGTTCATCTTTTAAAGGGAATGTTCGTTTATTTATTTATTTTTTTTTAAACCTGGACCTTATTTCTGGCATAAAATACGTTCATCCACTCACCGATAACAGTTTGGTGAAAGTTGGCGTCCTTTGAACGATACTTAGATTACTGACCATATAACGGGGAGAGAACAGGGCATTGACAATAAAGCCTCTAAATAAGGCATTATCTGTCTTTATTCCACCAATACTTTAAAACGAACGAATGAATGAATGAACGAGTACTATTGCACTGTCAGTTCAGAGCTTCCGTGTTGTCGTTATTGGGGGCTATCGGGGGCTTTCTAGTGGGATGACGTCAATGGCGCGTGCCGCTGCAGCACAGCTCATTCACTCCAATAAGGACATCCATCGTACTCAAAGGCTGTGTTCGAAACCGCATACTTCTACTACTCATACTAACTTTTTGAGTTAGTATGCGAGTTTGAGTAAGCGAGAAGTTCCCGGATGCACACTAGATTCGCCGAAATGTTGGGTATGCATCATGAGGTTACTACCACAGCCCTTTTACAGACAGCCGTTCCACTTCCTATTCGCCCCATTATAAAAAATTTGGCTGCAGTTCAGTTGATTTTCTCTGGGGGCGCTGGCGAGCGAGTGCAGAATGACCATTTTCCATAGGGCTGGCGCTAATAACTCAAAAAATGTCCCCGCTAGCGGCTGAAACCTGAAAATAATACTGTGATTTCTGACAGAGGGATGTGGATTTATATCGAAAGTACAATAACCTGGGAGTTATATCTTTTTGTTTTCTTACAGGTCTGGCATTTGCGAGTCAGTATCCGCTAGCATCTAGCTAATGGAATCTGAAGAACGCACGGCTGATTACGACCGGCTGCTTTACGGCACTCGTCCACTGTGCCAGAGTGCTAACCTGGTGCTGCTAACAACAACCAAAGCTAAACCAGAGGCTAGTCAGAGAGTATGTAAAAGGGATGTGCTGAAATCTGTAACTATTTGAGCTAACACCTCTCTGCTAGCTCAGCGCTAGGACTGACCATGCCGTAAAGTGATGCCACATGCGTGACGTCACTCGGGATGCAATACTGAGAATAAATGTGTATTTTAAACAAATCTAGTGAGTCTAAAAAAAAAATCAAACCAAGTGCCGTTTGAAAGGATAATTTATCCTGCCTTTAGGAAAATTAAAATGAAAAAATATAAAAAAATTCTATCCAAAGCAATGGCTGCATCTAAGGTGGATTTCATAGTACCACCATAGAGTTCGGCGTGCTCTGCACTGCTTCGTTGGCGCCCCTAGAGTGCAGTACCACCCGGAAATAGCCGCCAGTTTTCCCTCTCCTCATAATAGAGACTCTCTGTTACTACTCATACTCAAACTACCCAAGATGCAACGTAATGTGACGTTGCCGATCGTCATTTCCTGTCAAAACGGCAATTTCAAGCTAGCTACAACGAGGGTAGATTCACTTCCTGTTTTCAAAACAAAAGCACTAATTGTATCGTAATGGCTTTCCCTATGATAAAAGGCAACAGGATTTTATTTTGTGAAAATAACCAGAAGTGTGTTGCTCACTACGGCTAGCTTTAGTAGCGCCGAATTCGTCGGAACAAAATTGTAAATAACCGGTATTTTGTCAGGTTTTCAACACGTTGGGGATCTAAACGACTACTTTCTCGCCTGAAAATGTTGCTAAAGTTTACAGAGTTTGGAGCTTAAGCGAAATCAGCTTCAGGGCGGCTGATTTCGGCTCGTGCAGGAGCGAAATGCATAGTGGGTAAACGCTCTGCATACTGTCTGATCGATCAGTATGCAGTTTGCAAGTATGTAGTATGCGGTTTCGAACACAGCCAAAGTTGTTGTCCACGTTGTCAAAATCTGATAAATATCCTGCCATGTTGCACAAAACAAGCAGTAGCAAACTCCGTGTGAAGTTAGCCGACCGTCACAGAGCACGGAGTAAATGAGCTGTGCTGCAGCGGCGCGTCGATGACGTCATCCCACTCGACGCGTGTGTAGAAAGCTTCCTGTAAGTCCCCCGATAGCCCCCGATAACAACAACACTGAAGCTCTGAACTGACAGTGCAACAGTACGCGTTGATTCATTCATTCCTCTTAAAGTATTGGTGAAATAAAGACAGTTAATGCCTTATTTAGAGGCTGTATTGTCTATGCCCTGTTCACTCCTCTTATATGGATACACGGGGATCTCGAGTGATCTAAATGGCGTCAGAAGGACCCCGACATTCACCAAACTGTTATCGGTGAGTAGATGAACGTATTTTATGCCAGAAGTAAGGTTCAGGTTTGAAAAAAAAAACGAACTTCGCGTTTAATTCAAGACGAACAACAGTCCCAACAATCAAACCTTGGTCGGTCCGGCTTCACTGGGAGCTCTGGCGGGTCGAGGCTTTTGGAGTTCATTCGCAGAATCACCGTTTACTGGCCACGAAAAAAAAAAAAAAAAAAAAAAAAAGGACAAAATTGGACAGGAAATCTTGCACTTTGAAAAACTAATAATACTAATTAAATGAAAGAAAACAAGGGGGGGGGGGGGGGGGAATAGAGGCAAACTTACTTTGCTCACGGTGTTTTAAACAGAACAGACTGTTGGAAGAAAACACACAAAGGCAGGTGTTAGAAAAAGAGAAAGCAAACTATTTCTTTTCATCGGATTTTTCCAGAATGCAGGACTAATTTGTCAAAGATACTTCGGACTGACCCGAATTTCCCATTTTCGTGATCCTCAAAGATCCCAGCTCCCTCCTGGACAGCACAGGGGTAATGGAAGGACTTCTTGCAGCGCCCGTTCTCACATCCAGCTGTGGCGCCCTTCTTCTTACAGTAGTAGCAAGCCTGGCGCAGACAAGCAAGTCACAATGAGAGGCCGATTCCAGCACAGAATCAGCAGATCGTTGGGATCCGACGGCTTCGGCAGTGTTTACCAGTTTGCTCCCTCGTTTCACCTCATCCAGAACGTCGTCCACAGAGAACCCGAACAGGTCGTGGAGCAGCGGAGAATCCGTGCAAAAAATGCCAGACGAGTACAGCTGAGGATCAAAGGGGACGATTAGCAATTCACAGGTTTCTGCTGCAGGGCAAAGAAGAAGCTTCACTTTTAAATGCAGATCCAGGGCCCAGTCCAGCAACTTTACAGCACGGGCGCAGGGTTCATTTACACTCCGGTTTACACAGCAGTGAAGCAGATAAAGTTGACTGAGATTCTAGAGGAAAACATGCTGCATTCTTCATTGAGCCAGTGCTAAACCTGGGCTATGAGGAATTTTCCCTTCTCCACAATTCCTTGAAGGGAGCTGGAGCCTGTAGTTGCAAACTTACCAAAAAAAAAAAACAACAACATTATTTCTGGGCCCCTTTCAGAAATGGAGTTTCTGTTAAACATGCCACCGATGACAACAGTCAGTGATGATTACTCACATTGGAGGTATGTGCTCGTCCATAAAATATCAGCAGTTACACCTCCTGCCCCCCCCCAAAAACAAACAAACAAACAAACAAAAAAGCTGTATCAGGTATGTAATTCTAGTAGAGCTGGAATCAGAGAGTTTGGCTCGTTTCTTTAAATTTGAGAGATTACTCAAACATTTAATCATCAATTCAAAGCTACTCATTTGAAAATCTATCAGCTTTTTTTCCTCCATTATAGCGAGTAGTTATATGCACATGCAGAGCTTTCTTAAGCACTGGTGCTAATGAGCTTCTTTTAGGCAGAGTGTGACACTATTAACTGTAAATGTGCCTCCTAAAGCAGCCAAATGGGCCTATTTATTACTGATACTGCCGTCAATAAATCTTATGCGTTATCATAAATAGTATCGCGTTTCCCTGCTGAGTCCACTGAGGAGCGACTAAAAAAGTGACAGAAAACGAACACTGCAGTGTGCGTTATGTCCTCAAACCTTCTACGTTGTTTGGGATCTGGAAGAAAAACCAGATGTGAGCGCAAAGTAATCTGTAAGACCGCATCCCTTCACTTTTCACCGCTCGAGTTTCAGCTTTCCGCTCCGAGGACGTTAACAAACCAGCGGCTAGTTAGCAAAACTTAGCGCCGATGCATGAACCCGCGCCAGTTTCTGCGTTAACTAGCGATAGTTAACTAGCGCCGGAGACGCGTCCGAAAATAAAGAACGAAGACCCTGAAAGAAAAAAAATATATACATGGTTGCAGTTACCAAACAATTCTGATGAGCCGTGACTTGCTCTTTGGTCGCCAAAGCTCCGGTTATCTTCGTCTCTTCCGATCGGCGACAGAGGACGCAGGTCGTTTTGCGACCGTTGCCCATTTCCACCGATGAAACCAGTCAAATAAAACCTTCCGATCCAGTCTGAGTGTGGGTCCACTTCTCATATGTCCCGCCGGACTGTGTTTCAATGCTTTTCAGCGGCCTGGACCTTTTCCCCTGGCGGTTGCCAGGTTCTCTTAAACATCCCCCCATCGAGTTTACCCAATTCTCGGAAGAACGAGTCCGGCGTAAAGAAGCTTTATCCCGCAGTGATGAGAAACAACAACCGTGCATATGGTGTTAGGATAACAAAGTCATGTTTTACGAGTAAAAGAAAAAAAAATCAGGGTTGTAACCCAGATTGTTTTTGATATTTAGGCTTTGCAAATATTTTCAGTTTTCGGGGCATTAAAGCTATATTTCCTTATCATCTCTCAAACTTTCATTCAGGATCTGGTGGCGGCTGGTCTGGAATAACCAAATGTATTTTATTTTATGTTCTATTACAGCTAAAAACAGACACAATCCCTTTAATAGCCATCATGAGCTGTTTCGTAGTTACTATGCGCCAAGAGAAGCTGCTGCGGATAAGATGAACTCTGTTCCATTAAATGTGAAATGTGTAACTTGAGGATGGCACCGACAGCTGTTGCTTTCCAGAATCCACGATCTTGAGTAAAAATAAATAAATAAATAAAAACAATCATTTCTTTCGCTGCCCTCTATGATAATAGTTAAGGACATAAAGATGCATTTTGATGCCGTTTCTACTTTGATATTAGTGCCGTCTCAAAAAATATTCATTATTTTCCTCCATGGGACTTTTTCCTCATAGCAAATCCTGATTAAAGTGTAACGGATACGGAAATCTGGCAACCAAACTGGACAGTTTCACTTTCATTTCTGCTGAGAGACTGTTAATCACACACACACACACACACACACACACACACACACAAAGAGAAAAATAATCCATCCACTAAATCAGAGCCACAAAACAAAGACACAGATTGCATTGTCACAAGTCGTTTATGTAAAAAAATTAGACAAGTCACAAAATAGTGACATCACCATACTTCATGTACAATATATCTTCTCCATTAACAATCATCTTATGACAGACATAATATTTCACAGTATCTACATTCAGAACGTGGTCCTTCTGCGGGGAATAAGTTAGCTTTATACATTGATCTCTGATTCCTCCCGCTGAGAGAACGTTTGTTGCATTCGTGAAAACCCACAAAGAGCTGGACCGCGAGGTCATTAGAGGAGGAAAGGTCACACACATACACACACAGTCTGGACAGCCAAGTGTCAGAACAGGTGTCTAAAGACGGGCTGACAACAGACAGCTGGAGAGTAAAAAGACAACGAGGAAAAGGAGGGATGAGGAGGACATTAAACTGTGGATGAATACATATGGGTGTTTTCTTACAAATAAATAAACAAACAAACAAACATGTGGAGGAAGACGGGGAAACATTCAAGCTAAACGAGAAGCACGGATTTGTCTCTCCCACCCTTTTTGAAGGTTACAATAACAGTTGAGATATGAACACGCACGTGGTAAATTTATCGCAGAGGAATGTAAAGACGGCTATCGTCCACATGAGATCAGGAACTGTTCCCCATCTGTAACATGAACATCCATAGATGCATGAAGTGAGATCAGTCCTGCTGGCCCATTCGTACATCTATCACATGATCATAGAAATAACCAGACTACAGGTGTGCGACGACAGGAAGATTCCCTTTACTACACTGCGACGTTACTTTGTGTGCAAATCGGTTCCGTACGGTCACTGAATGATGGCACAATCAACTCAAAGAGACGCGTCATTGTCCTAACAGGTGGTGCGTATATGATAAAAAATAATTTGATCGAAACGTACGGAAAAATACATCTTTTCTGTGCAAAATTCACATGAGTACTGATGTTGGCGATACAGCACAGACACAACCACGTGATGCGAGCATTCTGGAAGGCCGCTCCGCGACGGAGGACGAGCCCAAGAGAGTTCAGGGTTTGATGTCCGGGAAGTTTGTGTAGGTCTCACTGCAGCTGGACGAGGTGCTGAGGTTCCCAGAACCACTGCCTTCTGTTGGAAACACACACCACACTGAGATGACGACTCTTACTTCTAACAGCTGGGTGCTGGTTGGCTTAATCTGGGAGCGCTGCTTTGAATACCTGAGCTGGAGAGAGACTGACAAGACTTGGACTTTTCGATGAAGGTGATGAGATTAGCAGCAGCGATCCAGCCCTCCTTAGACGTGTTCAGGTTGCGCACAAACCTGGAAACAAAAGCACTATTAGGGCAGTTGTGCAAAAGAGCAGATGGATCTCTTCTATTCTGTGTACACTTCATAACCCACTTAAAGGGATAGTTCGCCTCTTTTGACATGAAGCTGTATGACATCCCATATTAGCAATATCATTTATGAACATTGACTTACCCCCCGCTGCGTCCTGTGAGCCTCATTTTGGCATTGACGAAGGTAGTCCGGCTGGTTGGCTGGGGCTTAAAAGATAAAGCGTCTTGCTTCTCAAAACAATTTGCGTTCAAAAGAGTAATACATTTGCATCACAAAATCGTCCCTCCAGAAGAAGTCAGACCTCACAATCGCTTGGTGCTATTTTTGCCTCCCTTCATATCAATGCGTTCAGCCACCTAGCGATAGCCGCACCTGTTACAGTGTTTACTGCTCGGAAGCAGGGGACTGCTCGGTCTGCACAGTTTACAGAGCCCGTAGTGATGCAAAGGTAGAGAGAAATAGCGTCAAGCGATGTGAGGTCTGACTTTTTCTGGATGGACGATTTTGTGATGCAAATGTATTACTCTTTGAACGCAAATTGTTTTGTGAAGCAAGACGATTTATTTTCGGGACCCTAGCCAACTAGCCGGACTACCTTCGTCAACGCCAAAACTCAGCTGGAACTCGGCTCACAGTACGCAGCGGGGGGTAAGTCAATGTTCATAAATGATATTGCTAATATGGGATGTCATACAGCTTCATGTCAAAAGAGGTGAACTATCCCTTTAATATTCTCAAAGTACTTGAATCAATTTGTGAGCATTTAAATTGTGTGTGAAGCTGTTCTAATCTGCACGCAGAACAAGTTTTGGTCACTTAATGAATATTAAATTGCAGGCCTGGCTGTGCTACAGCACATCAAGTACAAGTTCCAGATGTGAAATTTTAGACTGGTGCCAGAATGTATATCTACACATCGGAAGTAGCTGATTTCTATATATGATCGGAGAAAATTCTCAATCAATTTCCTTTATTATTATCCTGATGAAACGGATGCGAAAGATAACTGTTGTCTCCTGTGGTCTAATAACGATGGCATTTGTGTGGTGTCTTGTTATAATAAACTCGTTATAATAAAAATGTACCAACTGTGAATTATTTCAAATTGTAAAAGGAGGAGTTCTAATCCGAGGTGTTTTTATCAAAGCGCTCACTGCAGCTGCAGCACAGACACACAGAAAGGTCGTGTTCTCACCACTGTCCATCGCCTCCCTCCTTGACCAGTTGAACCATGTCTCCACTCTTCACTGAGAGCTCTTGAGCGCCTCCCTTCTCATAGTCGGCCACCACAGTGTATTTGCCAGCACACTGTAGTCGAGATAAGAGGCAGACGACGGCACACAATCAAACTACAAAATCAGCCGCTTCACAAGGAACCACGAGTAGGATCATTTTCTAGCGTGAACAATCTTTTTAAGTCATCTCTACTGATCAACACTAACATGGGGGCAGAAAGAAGAATGCATAATATTCAGTGCTGTAGACCCCGGAGTGACTCACCAGCTTCTTGACGTTTTCATCCTCTGGGTCAGAGTTTAGAGGATCCTCAGCGCTGGAATATCCGTCATGTTCCTCTGAAGCGCCCAGCGACAGCGACGCCTTGTTCCAGCCTGAACAAAAGAGGCAAAGGCGTCAACTGGAGTCGACTCCACAGCTTCAGCTGCTGTCAGACCTGTGTGTGTGTGTGTGTGTGTGTGTGTGTGACCTGCGGGGACGGATCTAAAAGTGTGAAAGAGACGGAGGACGGGCCACTGTCAACAGAGAAGGAAAACACCCTAAACCCGGGGAATCCCAGCATGACTCATCAGATCCCCAAAAACACTTCAGACTGTAGAGGGTGGCATGCATCTTCAAATACAGGAACAAAGTGGCAAGCAAGTCTTTGTTGGTGCGAGTGGCTAATTCGATTACTTTCACCAAGCTTGAAAGGTAGTGAAATAGTGTGCCGACACACAGCCGGCGTGAGCGAGCCGGCGCCAGTAGTACCTCTCCATTTTGTCTGTAAGAGACTAGAGGTGCTGAACCACCTTGCTCTGGTCAGGTGGAGAGGAGGAGGACCTGCATCTGAGGGACATGAGGCACAGCCGGTCACTAACCCCGCAGCAGCTGCTGTACAGCCAGCCCAACTCAGCAAAGTTTAAGTCCGCGGCTGTGCCGACGCAGAGAGAGAGACTGACCTTTGAAGCCAAACGGAGTGGGATCGCTCTGCCGTTTCGTCTTGTGATCCGGGCTGGTTGGAGAGCCTGTCGTCGAGCACGAAAAAGGAGAGACGATAGCAGATTTTAGGGCGTGGCAGGCGTCGCCATCAGAACTTTTATATTCAAAAAGCTACTGAGCAAACGACACTTCTTCAGCTCAGACTAAATAATGCAGGAAACAGGAGGAGGGAGGACAACTAATGAAAGGTAAAGCGCTAATTCTAAAAAAAAGGGAAAATGTCTGCTAAAAGCAGCTCGGTGTTGCAGCGCTTTTTGAGCAGAGGAGGCCAACATAAAAAGGCGCCCTTTTTCACAGAGAGCATTTTGACCCAAGCAAGTCGTTTCCCTTTTAGGCTCCTTTACTCTGAGGTTTTACTTGGACGTGCAGGTCAAAATGTCTGCAGCGAAAAAGGCACTGGGCAGAGTAAAACTGGGGGATAGTGCTGTGTGATACCTTGTGATGGGAAGATTATCATGGGTAATGTAAAACTTTTGTCATCAGAGGGCTCTGTGGACAGAAGCACGTCTTTAAAACATACGTTTTCTACCACAGACTGAGAGATAGTTTCCATCTGGTTTATTTAGTCCATAAAAAGAAAAAAAGCTGTTTTCTTTAATAGAGAGGCACGACGAGGCCTATTTCAGGGCAAGAAACCGTGTCAAACATGGGTGCAACTTCATTTACCCCAAAGCAACAAAGTAAATACATGACTTCAGAACGACTTCAAATGAAATATACTCTCGCCATTTCACACTGATATGATATGCTGGTTAGGAAAATGACAACGGCCTGCTGTTACCTTTCTGGACTTTGAGGTTACTGAATCCCTGTAAAGTAAAGCGCTTTTTAGCCACAGCAGCTCTGTCTGAGGTTGGGCTTGTCACTGCCTCGTCTGACCCCCCGAGGAGAAGCAAGAAGATGGGACAGGCGGAAGGAAAGAGGGAAGGAAGGAAGGCAGGCAGGAAGACGGTGAGTTAAGCAAGGGAGAAAAACATTAAAGAGGGAAGAAGTCATTGCAAAACAGAAAGTTAAAACATGGGTCAATCATTAGAAAAAGGGGGAATCAAAGAGGTACAGTAATAAGCAGTTTGTGTAATATGTGCACTACAAATGGAGCAGGCAGACCTGTTAAAAACAAACAACTCACTAACCACTGTACCTCCTTTCACCCCCTTACTTACCTTTTCCTGTGAGCTTTGGTGAAGAAGAGGAATTGACATCCAGGCCACAGGGCTCAGCTTTCCTCTCGTCGCCCTTTTTAAAGCTCTTCTGACCAGTCTTAAATGGGCTGTCGGTGAACAAAAGTGGAACGTTCAGCAACTTCTGAAACAATTGGTCCTGATCATCCACAGTTCAAACGTTACAGCTGGGGTTGGAAGCAACTGTTAAAACGGTTGGAATTCAAAATGTCTCCTCTGCTTCTCCGCTGGGCTCAGTTCTTTAAACTACAATAGGGGGTGGGGGGGTGGGGGGGGGTCTGTTCTCCACGTATTCTGATGCAACTGCATGTCCCTTCAGATGGTGGGAAGCCCGATTCAGAGGAGAAGATGCTCTTTTTCCACTGGCGAAAAACTTTCTACACAACATAATAGAATCTTAAAAAACTAAAATATCAGCAAATCTTTTCACAATCTGAGAGAAATTGATCAGCCTTAAGTTGGATTTGGTCCTTGACCTTCTTCACCAGAGCAGGTAAGCTGCTTACTTCATTTTCCGCAGCAACTGAAAGTCACACTTAGCGACAGAAAAGCCGGCGGACCGAACAAACTGACAAACGAGGCCATCCCATATGGTGCCGTCCATTAAAACTGTGAGTAAATAAGGTGGGGACACAGACTTACCTGAGACTTACTGTTCCACTGGGCACAGGTGGAAACTGGAAAACCTGGTCTGGAGCCCTCTGCTGGCTGGCTTCTTAAAGAAAAAGAGATGAAGAATATCTACTTCCAAGCAGCAGTATGACTTTCATCGTCATATCAGCTCGAGTAGTGGGGCTTTGTGTGTCTGATCAAACATGGACTGCAATGTTCACACAGCATTAAAAAGGGGTTTTTCCTCTCACCTCTGCACGCCTGCAGCTGGGTGGTCAGAACCTTCCGAATCTCATTTACCCACGTGGTTTTTACTTCGGTCGTGGGTGCCTGAAAATCAACATGGAAATAAATACTGGAGCACCGCCGTTGAACTTCACAATGCTCATTACTGATAACGGAGAGTGAAAACGACTTCCATGCGTTTATTTACCTGAACAATGTAGACCTCTTCTCTGGAGTTGCACCAGATTTCAAACTTTTTGTTGTCTCCTTTTGCATTCTCAGTAATCCCCACCGCTTGCATCTGTTCAACAAACAGCGAGGAGCATTGTACTGTGTGTGAGTTGAAGCAACTCCCTCAATGAAACAGATGAAGGAGAAATGAAGCGCAGAAAAACACTGTGCAGGAGCTCACACTCAGAGACTGTTTGAAGCTGTACGAAGGAGCTTTCTCGTAGCCCTCCCCGTTCTCCTCCCTCTTCTTGCAGAAAAGCAGGGCCTTCTCGTGGAGGAAGAGGTGCCTCTGCATGGGCTTAAATCGGGCCAGATCCTTCACCTTGGCGTGGCCTTTTTTGTGCTCCGTCCACACACTGAATGATCCTTGCATTAGCAGCTTACCCAGCTCACTGAGATTACCCTGAGGAAGGAATGATGCTGTATGAAAGAGCGGATCAACTCCACACCGAGCATGTCGTAAAACATGTACAGAGGCCTTAAACTGACATATAAACACCTTGATTTGTTCGGTTATGTACTGGTATGGTCCTGGGGTTGCAAACTTGGGTCATTTTGTAATTTTTAATTTTGTGACTCTTGATATACTTAATCTTTTGTAATTTGTGCACTGGAGTGCTGTGGCGAAAGAATTTCCCGCCAGGGAAAAATAAAGTCCATTTGTACACCAACACAATGGATTCAACATGAATAAATAAAGTGTCGACTCTCGCCTTCAAGAGCAGAGGTTGAAAAACATCAGTGATTTATTAATTACAGACTTTTTACACTGGTAAAGTTAATCCACTGGTGAGTGCAGTGTGGAAGTATTTCATTTGCGTTCAATCACACGTCAAATGACTGCAGTAATCGCAGGTTTTTATCTGCTCCGTCACGGCACTGACGGGAACACAACACCAGGGCCCAAATGCCGATTTTAAAATCGGTGTGCTGCGATCTGGGCAGCAAGTGTTAGGGACAGCCCACTTCCTCTTTACGGTAACTTGTTCTCTGACAGCGAAAACTAGCGGACAAAAAGAGTCAGTTTTACAATCTGTGAGACAGCTAGCAGCTGACTCCCTGTGCTGCTGTGTGGGGTTAATGTCTGCGGTCCCGTTAAAAACTAACTAGTAAACTAGCCTAAATATCTCAGGGAATCGTCAGTATAACATACATAATATAACAGAACATAATAACATGCTATCATTGACATTGAGAAAGGATTTGATGGGCTTGTTTAAACGAGCTACCTCTGGTGTAAAATGGCAAATGACTGCCATGAACATCACCGAATGCAGAGTCTCCTCAATCCTGCCTGAGATTCCTTTAGTCGGGAACTCCTGCACTTTCATCAACACTTCATTGAATTTTTGCCGATTTTTTTCCCCAATGGGGGAAATTTTGAATTTCCCCCATTGGGGGATGAATAAAGTATTTTTCTATTTTATTGGACCACAGTTACTATTCCTATGAACAACATCAAATGCAATACAACGCCTGGAACCAGTTCAGATCTTATACCTTTATTTCTGAAAGAATAATGCAGAAACTGGGCTTGAAACTGCTTGCTAGTCAATAAAAGAAATTACTTTGAGCTTATGAGAAGAGAAGGATTTTGTATAAATCACTCCCGAATATAATCTTGTTTTGTTAAACCACCAGAATTAAACATCAAAGTTTTCACTTCAGCTGCCTCTTCACTGCTTCATTTCAAATCTTTTGTGGGAGAATCTTAGGTGTAATGCCGGAGAGCACCCAAAGGGGCCGGTTGTTTAGCTGCTGTCACTGTAAGGCAACATAACTGATTAACACATTGATACATATGGGCCTGCACACATATTTTCCACAAACCGATAAACATTTGCAACTTAATCACCAATTTCCCACCGACGGGAGCTGGTGGAATCCAGCAACACAGTTGAATATCTCAGTAAAGCTGGTGCCTCAAGTCTATGCAGCGTTCAACTCATCAGTTCAGTGTCATAATGTAACAATTGCTATTCATATTGCCTTTTCTTACTTCTTTTGGCTGGACTACTTAGTGGATGGGGAATCCTGCTCTGCACCAAAAGATTACTTAAAAGTGCGTCACAGAATGAATAAACATTCAATGCAGGAGTGGCAATTCGATGGTACTGAGCCACTAAAGGATTTCCTTTCCACATAGATCTTCATGTGGCCTATGGTACAATAAGGGCTTGTTAATATTATATGTCTCACCTCATATCCTGTAATAGCGATGAGGTGCATGGAGTCATTGACAGCCTTGAGGATGCCCAAGATTGAGGTCAATGCCTCCTGAAGATCGTCAGTCCCCTCACAGCCTTTACTGTACTTCAGCATTTCCTGCAGTGAGAAAAACACAAACAAACAGGTTCACGGCAATGACACAAAAAGGGGGCGAGAGCGGATTTGTGGCCGACAGATTTATTCATACCTTCAGCAGCAGCTGATACTTGGTAATCCTTTGAACTGGCTTCAGCAGATAAGAATCTAAACCCAGCTTATGCTCCAACTTTTTCTGACACTCCTGATGAAATAAGGATGCAAAAGCAGGTCAAAAATATGGAAATAGTTGAAAAAAAATGTTCCGACTGTTCGTTTGCTGGGGGTTTAGCTCACCTGAAAGAAAGCGCAGTCTGAACACTGCCTCCAAAGGCTCTCGGAGCGAGGCTTGTTGTGACAGTACTTCTCATAGATTTGCAGGTCAGTCATCTGAGGTGAGCAGGGGGAAACGGTTAGCATTTAAGAAAGCTGCTTGTCAGTGTCTGTACTGGCAATCTCCGAATTCACTCACCCTCTCCAGAAAGCACCTCCCAACCAGCTCAGGGCAGTCTGTGTACTGTTCCAACTCCCTTAAAAAGGTTCTGGAGAAAAAACAAACAAAAAACCAAAACGATAAATTTACAATTGAGAGCAAAGGTTTGAATATCACACACCTGGGTGCAGGCATCATCAGTGACAGCCAGGTGGCGCTCGGTCACCTTTTGTGAAAGTGGTAAATTTCTGGCATGTTGCCAAACAGAACCTCCTTTTTGCTCTGCAGTGACGCAGGAATGAGGTTAGACATTGCTGGATTATCCATCTCAGAAGCATATCCCTATAATGACAACAAAAATAAAAGCATGACATCCCTGGCACAGGTGAAGAAAACAAAACAAAAAAAGAGGCCTGAAAAACCTTGTGACGGGAAAAAATAAATAGACACCTGCAGTACGCAGAGCAGCTCCTCCACATAGGCTCTCTCGGTTTCCAGCAGCTCGTTCATAACATGTCTGCAGACAGAACAGACGGGCAAAACAGGGATCAAACTGAGGATTCGGTATACTCGGAAAAGATACGGCACGGCGCTATAGATAATGAGATAAGCACATTCACACAGCCCATCTGCTGTGTAATTTGATTACAGATGAAAGAGTCACTGCTGATCCCTCACCGCCTGAGCACTGCCAGGTTCTCCTCCTCCTCCGACTGAGACGCATGTCTGCTGTTACTGTCTCCGTTCTGCAGAAACCCCCCCAAAAAACCGGTCCGATCACTTTTAATAAGAAACGGTCATTCAAACGTGACACGAAAGTGTGCGAAAGCAAGCGGACGTAAGCAGGATCACGACTCTTACTTTTTCACAGCTGTTGTCTGAGCAGCTTTTGTCCTGCTGAGTTCTGTGTGCTGTGGATGAGAAAAATCATCATTTGAGTTATTCAAACTGAAGGGGAAGACCACTTTGGCCCGTTGCAGCTATTTACCAACAGTCAAAATGCAACATCTGTGCTTATTTTAGCTGATCATCAGCGGGACCTAATCCCGAAGCAACATTCGCTTGTTAAGATTTGAACAAGAATTTTGATATTTGGAAATTTAGGTATTTTTGTAAGAAAAAAAAAAAAAAAAAAATCAAGAAATATTTGTGACTTTATCAATGCTATTAGTAAATTATGTACATGCAATGAGGTGTATCTAACTATGACGTATTTTACACAATTTGTTCGCACAAACAAATCATTTCAGAAAACAAAAAAAGAGAACATTTAATAGTCTGACTTATATAATGCTTTTGACTATCTAACTCCTGAAAGGAATAGCTTCAAAACTACAAAATGAATGTCAAAGTGTGTACGAGAGATTTATTGAACTGCCAGAGATCCTTTTAATCAAACTGTAGAATCGATACTGCTCACATTTCATTTTCATGTTTTTGGCTGCTCTTTTAGCCAACCAGCCCAGCAATGATAAGTTATAGCACGGAATAGAAATCTATAGCCAGAAAAAAGACTACCACTGATTGCCTGATTAAGAAAATATGCAGTATATCATCAGAAAGTGCACCATTTGAATTGCAGAAAGTTTTTTGGTTTTTTTTAAATGCTGAAATCGGCAAGAAACATTTACACGTTTTATTGCATTTTTCATAGACTTTTTTACAAAAGCTTTTCTTTTTAGTTGAGATAGAAATGTGATCTGTACTTTTGTGAAAAACAGAAACTGCGGAGAGGTTGGAAACGATCCTTTAAAGAATGAAGAGCATAAAAGAGTAAGAAGGCAATACTCTATGACTCACCAGGTGAGCTGAGGGGTGATTTGATGAAGGCTTCAGGTCTCGGGGCTACCGGCTGCACAGGCCTGGTTTGTTTGGCCGCCAGCTTCTTGAGGCTGACCCTCCTCTTGTCAAACATCTCCTGCATGGACGCCTGCTTCTGGTAAACTTTCTCCACTTGGTCCTGACGCACAGGAAGCCATCAGAGGAGTGTCATCAATAACTGATGCTCGTTTAAGTGTTTCTATGAGTCAGCAGATCGTTTCACTCAAAGGTTTTATGTCTAGTGTGTTAGCAATGCATTAATACAGCAGTAACCCTATAATGTGAGACCTAGTGATGTTAGACACATGACAATAATCTAGTCAAATGGCAGCCACTCATTTCTCTTCATCATAACTGCATCAAGTTGTTACAATCCATCTGAGAGCAGCAGAGTGATGTTTCTTACCCTTAACTGCTGGTTCAGCACGGCCTCGTACTCTTTCCAGATGGTGCTGATGTCAGTCAGCTGATTCTGGCCTGCGCTGTCCAGGTAACGCTCCAGCTCCTGCAGGGCCAACTCCGCCCCCTCATGGGATTGACACTTGTCTACTGGCTGAGATGCCAGCAGATAAATTCCATCATCAACCCATTTAGATGCCTGAAGAGGACAACAGAGGAGGAGGAATTTTTAGATATACAAACAACAAGAAAAGGCCGTTAGGATGGAGGTGTTCGTGCACATGTCGTCTTCTCACCCTCTCCAACCGGTGGTGCAGCTCCTTGGCTTTGAGCAGATGGTCCTTCTTGGCCTTCAAATCGCTGCTCACACTGTCACTGACTTTTCTGAGCTCGCTGCATTTGGGCTGAATTGAGTCTTCGGCATAGTGGGAGTTCTGGATAAGATCATCGCCCTCACGAGACAAGCCCACGGCTCTGTCCAGAACCTCCTGTGGACCAAAGAGGAATTGACAGTTCGGTTTTTCAACAAGACCCCCTTCAGGCTATTCACTTTCAAGTCTTGGATGAGCCTGAATTCTCCAACTTATTTGTTTTGTGAAGAAAAAAAGTCTAGTTTCTCTTATTTTAGGCAGCCTTGTCTAAGAAGTATACTGCTATCATTCTGTTTCTAGCCCAGCATGTACATGTATGAATAAAATAGCATTCAACCGTAATTCTTTTTAAATGTGACTGGGCCACTATGACGTACCACTAGGGCCGGCACGGTATATGTATTCGTACCGAACCGTCAAGGTACGGGGGTCACGGTTCGGTATGCGCATTTCCACGCAGAATACACACGGTACGTAAGTTTTCTGAACGCGGAACTGTTATTTTGCAAGAGTTTCCTTCAGGACCCATTTAAACACTGCCACATGCAAGCTCTGATTGGTCCGTAGAGATATACGCTTTCGGACAGAGTAGTTATAAGAACGCAGTTATCAGAACTGTCCTACTCGAATTTCGTTCTGATAACTGTCCTTCCCCAGCGGAGCTGTTTCAGTCTGCATTGCACATGAGTCGGGACTGATGCGCCGCGCGCAGCCGTCCGCGTCAGTGACGTGAGCCGTTAGCCGTTTAGCGCCACATTCAACTACAAAACAGAACAAAACAAAACCCGAGAGAAGAAAAAACACCACAAATAAGCTAATATGGAGAGCGGGGAGGCCACCGTGTTCATGGTCTGCATGATGGTGATATTAATCATGGACAATCACATCAGGCGTCTAACAATGAGGCTGGAAGAGCTCACAGAGAGAGTCAGGATCAAGCGCAGGCGATACTTCTTCGTTTCATGAAGGAAGAAAGGAGAGCAGCGCGCCGCAGACAAAGGAGACAACGTGTAAGTTTAACTTATTAAACACGCCAAGGTTGTGTCTGTGTGGTATGATGAAACATTTCAGCCGTGATAGCATGACATGGGGCGTAGCTACCGACCACCACACACCTCCGTCAGATGCAGATGCGTTCTATAGAACCATGAAAAGACCCGACCAATTACGTCTCCCAAATGTATTACAACAACCCCTGGATACGAATACATGCAGAGCAAAAAAAATTACCGAAGAAATTGGAATTTACATCGCATCTGCTATGCGCCCATATTCCACTGTAGAAGAGGCAGGATTCAGATATCTATTACATGTGCTCGAACCTCGCTACACGCCTCCTTCGGCACTGTACCGAAAATGTACCGAACCGTAGGGTCCAAACCGAGGTACGTACCGAACCGTGAGTTTTTTGTACCGTTCCACCCCTACGTACCACACAATCATATTATTGATGTGGATCAGAATAAAACTCTGGCATGTTGTATGAGGTGTGTTTTCTTTTTCCATGTTTTTGTTGACTGTAAATGGCCTGTGCCTCGTTTACGTACTGATCTGCATCGCAGTGCAGCAGTTCGTGTCAAATAAACTAGAATGAAGTATGAATGTTATCCAAAAACAATCAAAAGTGAGAGTCATTTTGTCAGGTCATGATTAGAGAAACTTTGGATTGTTCGAAGTCGGGTTTGACTTACACAAACTCTCTCCTCGAAGCTGGTGAGTTCACAGAAGATGTGGTCGGCGTGGGCTGGGCTGATCCCGACTTCAGAGAAAGTGGCGAGTTTCTCAGACACCTGATCCAGCAGAACTCTCACCTGCGGCAGACGCATCACGTTCAGTTTTCACATTTAAAAAAAACAAAACAAAAAAAGTGCAGAGTGGCGCGTGAGATTTCAGCTGCGTCAGTCGGCTCCAGCTCACCTCTCTGTAGTTGTGCTCAAAGTGGCGCAGTTGGAGACACTGCTCCAGTTTGGTCTGATGCCTCACCCAGAACTCATCGAAGGCCCGCTCCGTCTCGTCCAGCTGAGACAGCAGTCTGACGTTTGGAGAAATGGACAAACAAGCAGAGAGAAAGCAGGCGGAGGGGGGCAATTATTCAAGTAGAAAATGCAATGTGGTTGCTGAATGAGATGTTTGGGTTTTCTTTCATTTTGATGTTTATATGGCAGTACGTGTTATGCAAGATTTATGCCTCTTGACATGAGAGTCAGTGCTTTCAGTTTTATAAAATAAAATAAAATACTGATTGGTCTCAAAGCAAGCTGCCTTGATGATATGAACTCATGAACGTGTAAAAAAAAAATAAAACATGGACATGGTCTTCTGGACTGAAAACAAAGCCAGTGCATAAATGCCTTAAACTTGGTTTCTATCTATTGGTCAGCTTGGTCAGTCATTTTGGATGCAGCTACCTTATGATTAACAATGTGTGGTTTCTACAGTACCAGCAGTCGACTCAACACCAAGTTTCAAGAGAGCAAGATGGCAATGCTTTTGTTTTCTGAACAGCAGTTCAGCATCCATGGAAATAATTCTAGACATATCAGCAAACTAATGTCACGGTCTATGAGTTTTGTACTTTGGTTTGGACTTTGTCTTTTGGTTTCTTCCATGTTCTGGCTTTGCCTTTTTCTCATCAGTTTATGCTTGTTGCACTTTAACCTCCTTGCTTGCCGTTTCACTTTGTACAGCTTGCCCTCGTGTGTATTCTGTTTGTGTTTACTTCCTGCTACTGATTGCCACACCTGATCCTTGTTTGTTATCACCTCCCTCAGTACACATCCTCCACGTGATACCTTTGTTCAGTGCCAGATCACTTGCTGTCGCTCTTGTAATTTTTCCTCTCCTGATTTACTTATCGGTCAGTTCGTCAGTCAGTTCGTCCTTCCTTTGTTCCTGTTTGAGTTTAGTTTGTGGTTTATTATTCCTGCCCCGGCAGCACCTTTAGTTTAGTTTTCAATTAAGCCGTTCATCTTCTTCAACCGTTTTCGCCGCCCCAGTCATTTAGGTCCAGTCTCACCATGAATTATGACAATGAAACCGTTAAAACAAGATGGAACTAGAAATATTTGCTGAATTTGCTTGATAAATGTTTTAAATGATCATTGATTAAGACAGTCGAATGCAGGATAAGAAATCATGACCGTATTCTTTTGCCACTATATTTTAATCGTAGTTTCTAAAGTTGTGGTATTGACCCAGTGTTAGCACAGTTAGCAAAACTGAGTTGCCGTCACCATTATTTCCAGTGAATTCTATAGGATAATAGTTATTCCCATGAGAATAAACCACAATAACATTTTCTTCTAGAGAGGGTTAATTCTTTCTGGTTCCCAGTAGCTATCCTGACGTTTTTTTTTTCCAATACTCGTGGCCCTAACCTTTGCACTGTTGCTAGGTTCTCCAGTTCATCCTGGTTCATGTTGTGGTCAGGGTCTCGCATTACGGGCTCATTGATGCTCTCCAAAAGCCTGCTGCCTTGTCCGAGAGCCACCAGTATGTCCTCCTTCAGATATACACAGACACATGGGACAACATTTGCAACCCAGAAAGATCAAGAATGCATTGCATAAGTATGCCGAGAAAAAAAAAAAAGAGCTGACCAATACGTGCGTCTACTCATGGGATTACCTTCATTTTGTCTTTCTTGCTGGTGTGTGTGCTCAGCAGGATGGTTGTAGCCTGGATTTCATTTGGGAGCTCAGTTTCTGCCAGCTCAGTCCCAAATGACTGCAGTGTCTGTGCCGTTCTCTTCACCATCAATGCAAAACCTTCAATAGCCTGAAGAATCAAACACGTAACAGAGAAATTCAGCATGCCTGCTCATCAAAAAGAAAACGGCACATTTGTCATGACTCAACTTTTGGTGCTTTTCATGATGAGTTTTGGAGTTTCAAGCTGCAGTACAGAAGTATATCCCTTCTGAACAAACCGTATTTGTCTTTCTTGTCTTTTATTCAAGCTAATTTTAGTTTTAGTTTAGTGTTAGCAGTGTGCTCATACAGTGCGGTGCGAGATCCACTTCTCATGGCAGTATTCCTGTGCTCCCCCGAGCTCCTGCGTCAGCTGGGTGCGGTCAATGTAGGAGTGCAGCTCAGTTATTGAGCTCAGCATGATCACCTGAGACAAAAACACTCCATTACCGAGGTGTCATTTTATTATAAAACACATTTACAACAAAGAAATCTGTAAAATCTCATTCTTTCAAGAATTGGTTTGTTTGTCAACCTCGTAGGGTTTGACTCCTAAAGCACAGAGGGGAGAACACTTCTAGTCGCTTATAGAAAATACGCAGTATTTCTATACTTAAGAAACTGATCATACGTACCGGCACCTTCATCTTGAACTCATCCTTGTTGAATTTGAAGAGGATATCTGAGAGTGTGCGCTGCAGGAGTGTCGTGGGCCTCAGAACCAGAACGAGCTCGAGGTTCCCAGGGAAGGAGCCCTGAAACAGAAGACAGATGAAAGCTGTCACTTGCGTAACAAAGACGACAGGATCCTCCTTCCCTCCCTATAATTCATCAATCTTCGGAAGAAACAGTCTGTTCTCTTCTCTGACAGCCAACAGTGCCTATAAATTATTCCTCCCTTCTGTCTACTATTTGAACATTCTCGCTCAAACAGACGAAAAAGACGAAGAAGCCCGAGTGTCAGATCAGGAAAATATGGAGGGTGAATGACCGACATTCATCTATGTGCTTGCAGTATCTCTGCATGAATAACAAGACAAAAGGACTCCTCACACATCTGTGCACGCACATGAATCAGGTTCTTTTTTTACTGAGCCGTCGTTGCCGAATCAAAGCGTCATATCACGGATAGGACAAAGTGAAACACTTTTTTACATCCGTGTCTCTTTATTCTTCTTCAATCATCCTGTATTTCTTTTCCTTTACAGTTTTTTTCATTTCAGGATTTTTTCACGACTCATTATCTGAGATTTGGGCTTGTATATATCAGAAATAAAACTGATTAAACTATCTTGTTGTAGAAAAAAAAAATCTCACAAAGCAAAAAAACAGTTTGGCTAGATGTTCTCAGAACGTACTCATAAATCCTCCTCACATCTCTCACACCACGTTTCCAGGAAACGTTCAAATCAGCCAGCAAAATGAATAAAATGCCAATTAAAATGTCATGACTGACACCCACTGACAAGCTTCCTGTGGAAGCAGTTGGATGAGGGGAGACAGTAGGTCGAGGGAAGACGCTTCTCTCCCTTCCTGTAGCAGTGCTATTGTTAATGCAGCTTAAATTAGCTAATGACCTAAAAGAATGGGTTGCCTGATTGATCCTCCCATCCGAGTGAGTTGGAAAATGCTGGTCTATGCAGAAGTGATTGTAAATACATTGTTAATATAAACCTCTCGGGAGAGGCCGAATTAATGTAATAATAAATCAACTGAGTGTTTGTCCTTGTCGACCTGCTGAAAGAAGGAAGATAACAGCGTTGAAAACGGCCGTGCTCCTAAAACCCGCAATCTGTGGAACATGCAGATGTTTTTAAGTCACGGTAGTGTGTGTACAACGAAGGAAGAGCTATTATTTGGTGCAGCTACGGCCAAAGAATGGCCAACCTTGTGGAGTAAAATCAGAGCAGCTTAATAGGACTGGCCTGATATTTTTTCCACCAAAAATTAAAAGGTACAATCAAAAATATTTACAAACTACTTCTATGTAATGATTACAAAGAACATGGAAATTTTTGTTTATTTTCTAGATTCTTCATAGAAGATTATACAACGTAACTAGCAAGCCATTCAATCCTTTTTAAGTAAAATTTGCTAAATGGGTTTGATTTCCAATACCGTCACACAATACGTTAAGTCTTAATCTTTAAAAGGGGAATGTAGCTTTTAACCGTTCAACCACACTGCTTGGATCTGAGGCTGCTGGCAGTCAGTCATGATCAACTTGCTCTTTGTTCTTTGCCAGTGGCAGACAGACACACAGAAGCCTCAAAGAGGAGCTACAGGAAGACTGGAGACTTAATTAAGACCAGTCCATAAACACTTTCTGCCCTTTCTCATCCAACTAAGCCATATACTGACATCTGCAGCTTTGCTGGAAAGCATGCTGACCCACATTCATACCCACAGCCTATAATGTGCACAAATGCGATGATATACCACACAGAACCACAAAAAAAAAACAAAAAAACAAAGCAACTAAAGCATCAAATGTCAGTAGAAATGAGCTCTGATCCACAGATCCTCACTGACTGAAAAACTTTCATCATTATACATTCAGCAGTCTGGCTGAATCCCTCCAAGCAGGACGTTGTTGCAGGATCCAACTGAATGCTCCCATTAATGCCTGTCAACCTGTGAAGGTTCGCCTTGAGGGATTAATGAAGCTTAATTTAATTTGAAATGAATGAGTGGGTCTCCCCCATGTATCTGGAGATGTTTGGTGGTGACATCTAGCCCTGATTCTCCCTTTAAGACAGGGGTCTTCAACGTTTTTCAGGCCAGGGACCCCCAAACTGATGAAAATCTGGAGCAGGGACCCCCCTACTATTTATATGGCATACAATTGTGTTTTATATTTAACAGGGCCTAGTGCCGTGTATAAACTTAGCTACTCTGTTATTGTACATTCAATACTAAGCTATTCAAATAATACACAGGTTAATATATTCATGTTTTTATTTTAAACATGTGCAAGGTACAGGGTGGCCGTGCCACTGCCATTTATAAACATCTTGCATACAACACTGAGCTATTCAAATAATCTTTAACTTTAAACATGCATGTAAATGGGACAATGAATCCTCAGATGGCACACGTTTGCACACAATTTGTGAGAAAAAACAGTTTGAAAAAAATTTTTTTTTTTAATTAAAAAAAAAATCGTCTAATCAACCAAAGATTTCGCGACCCCCCTGCAGTACCTCCGCGGACCCCCTGTTGAAGACCTCTGCTTTAAGACATTTAATCTTTTGTTAAACTTGTAAATTAACTTTTTTTCATCATTTATGATTCTCATGTGAGGATCAGATCAACACAAATGTTTGAATATAATGTTTAAAGAAAACTGTCAGGTACAATCATTTTTACAATCGTTTTCTACAGAAAGAAATGCAGAAATACCCTTGTTTCCAGCTAAGGAACAACAAAAAGATCACTGAGAGGCTATAAAGACTCAGCTTCATTATTAAGTTACAGTAAAGCAGCTATTTTCTATGACAAGCTTATGAACACTTTGTGAAGCCATGCTTTTGCTTAATAACCTCCCTGCAGAAAGCATGGAACACAGATGAATATAACGACTCTACAGACCCATTTTTCACAAACAGTGCTTGAAATAATTAAAGCAATCAAAGAAATCACTCCACAACTGCATCAGCTTCATTTGAACAAATCAGGGCTCAGTTCTCGATCTCAAAAGATGGCGGCATATCCACAAAAGAGGGGATGGGAGAAGGAAAACGAGGCACACGGTATATACACAATATGATAACTTTTACAGTTTGTCAACAAAAGAAAGACTACAGGTAAGAAAATAGGTTGTGTCTCCTGAAACAGAGCAGGAGTCCTACCGATCTCTAAAAAAGAGGCTACAATTGAATCAACCTGAAACAGACATGATGACTTGGATATTAAGATTAATGTATGAACAATCTTCTATCTTTTTGGCTCGCGGCTATTTATTCTTTCCTGTAGCTATGGAAACATTTGGTGGGCTGTGATGAGAACATTGAAGGATGTGGTAGGCTCCAACCAACCCAAGGGTATGAGTGACAGTAGCTGCATCTGCATACACAGACTGATTGACAAGACCGTTCATGGACCTAACAAACCTTATCCACCCATGCGTTGAGGCTGAAAGGTAAGTGCCTGTCAATATCTCTCACTCAACAGCTGATTAACTGGTCGTCTCTCTACCTCACAAACATTAACATACAGTTCAGACACAATGTAATTGCATCGTCAGGCCCGCAGACACAAAGACAAACTTACTGCGATTCGAAGCAGCGTCCCCTTGACGGCCGCCCATCGGTCTTGCCTGCGATCGATGACCAGGATGAAACCCACGTCTGTTGATGAGAGGCTGAAACACAAAAGGACAAAATGCATTCAAAATACAAATCTAGTTGCGCCCAGTTTGAAGGTTCAGGAGTGAAAAGAAAAGAGAACATTAATCTGATCAAGAAAAAGTACACTGGAAAGAAAAGTGGGGATTTCCTTGTAAACAAACGAGCTCAAAGAGGTGAAAAGAAATAAAACATACGTATACCGTCCTCTGTTACACAGAAGGGAAGCCAAATGCTTGTTCACGGCTTGCTGCTTTGTTAGGCTGCTCCTTATCTTCTCAGACAGCTGGTGCAGTCCATATTATGAGATACTGTGAGGCTCCACCAGATTTCTTGGCCATCAGCCTTGAGCACTCGCCTTTTCTCTCTATGCCCCCCTTCCACAGCTATCCAACTGTCCCACAAGAGGAGGGAAACTGCACGTGCATCTCACCAGCAGACTCTCCCATGCATATATAAAAACATGATGCACCTCAAGCAGAGGTGTACACAAGCCCCTTCCAACTGTCATTACCTTACATGCAGAAATGTCCCAGAAATCCTCCAGTAAAAAATAAATAAATAAATAAACCATCCATGAAGGCAAAATATAAACACAGTAATTGAGGCAGATTCCGGCCTACCGTGTTGTCTAAAGCAGAGGGAGCCTAATCTTTCAGACCAAAACAAAATCCAGCCTCTTCGCCCCCTGCACTGCATCTTCAAACTATCCAATGAGAGTACAGGAGACGCTGGGACATGAGCCAATCACAACATTGCTGCAAAGTAACGGGCAGCTCCAGTATCCAATCAGAAGAGTGAAGCAGATGTCGGCGAGGGTGCCGAGTTGCCTCTCCACTTCATGTGCTCTGTCACTGTAGCGTTTACATTTTTAGTAGCATTTGTCGAGGTCGAGGTATTTCCTTAAGCCCTTTCATTCCCTTTCATCTTTCCATATTCTCCTCCTTCGCCACCTAAAATCTAAGGCCTGCAATCAATCATCTGCTAAGATTCGCAGGCTTTAAAAGCACAAACTGCTTAACATCCCTGCTGATGAGGATGAGGAGGAGGGGTGGAGTGGAACAAAAGCTTTATCTCTAAGACATCAGCTGAGATGAGAGGGGGCTTTATGCCGAGCATTCACTGCGTGCCTTCTGCAGGTTTCACACAACACAAACTGCATAACTGCTAAGTGTTGTTTCATACCACATTATCTTGGTTATGTTGGTTTGCATTCTTAGTTGTGTCGGGACTGTGGATGTACTTAACCCGGCACATTTACCCTTTTATAGTTCCAATACCAGTGTTAATAAGAGGTACACCGTTTCTGATTAAATAGTTGGGGTGACTCAGTATTTATAATAGGTTTTGAATAGAAGGTAACTTACAACTCCTAAAAATGTAAACAGCGGTACAACGACTGTAAATATTATAGTGTTACCGTCTTGTAAAGCAAATGGAGACTCTAACATGTAAAATGAACATTACACACATAAATGTATATATTCATTGAAATTTTACGCTCATGCTGCAGCTGCACATGCTTGAGTGTCATCATAATAATTGGATTTCTCAGGACAAAGTGTGTAAAAGCACTTGCAGTGATGAGGGAAATCTGCTGCAGACCTGGCAACACACATTCTGCTACACCCTCCCCTGTTCTTTGGTACTAAGCAGTGCAGAGAAATGTGTGTGTGCTTAAGTGATGGTGGAATGAAATTCTTTCCTGGCCAAATATCTGAGAGTGTTTCCTTTGCATAAAACCAGTCAGCATAATCCCTGTGCGCATCCGCACGTAAAGAGATTAAAAGCGTGCAGGTGGAGAGATCGTGTTCTGCACAAGGACACCGCGATCATTTCTTAAGACTGACAGTAGATGCAAAGTTTAGAATACCAAACAAGTATTCTAAAAAATCCTAAGAGATAACAACGGTGGGTTAGATGTTGGTAATGTAAGCAGTAAGTGTTCCAAGAATGCTCATTTATACCACGAGAAAGGCAATAAAAGAAATTCCTTCCGCAGAGGATATTGATCCAGAGATATTTTCTAAAACGCAGAAGCTGTCCAAGGTCATACACACATCTGCTCCTCGACTTTGTTTCCCTGTTAGGGGCATCAGTCCCTCAGGTAGCTTCAGCCATCTGCTTACACATTTACAACAGCTTGAGCCACAACACACATGACCCTCACCAATAAATTTAGTAAAGCTACAAGACCAAAAAAGAAAAAAGAAAAAAGGAAAGGAAAGGAAAGAAAAATCCTGCATGTTTTAATAAAAAACGAATGCCTGTATGCGCACGGGTTTCTCTGAGTTGATCACATGTTTTCCACTTCATTTATACACCGCTCTGCTCATCTGTCTGTATGCATTATTCAGTTTCTACCAGTCGGGCTTACTGCAGTTTCTATTTTTATGCATTTTACCATCCAGGCGGGATGGAGGAGGAACAATGACGACTAGAGGGGAAGCTATAACCAAAAAAAGGAAAAAAGAGACACTCATTTTGTGGAAAACATTAGAGAAAAGATGCAAATAAACATAAAAAAACAAGGGAATGGTGATGGGGTCTGGGCAGATACTTCATGGGGAAGATTGGAAGGTGTTTTACCTTCCGTCTCATCTGGTCGTGTACAAACACTGATCTGCAGCAGACTTTTCAGTCAGTAAACACCTTTAACCATCCAAGAAGTCCTAATTCATCATTTTGTGATTCTATTGATATTCACAGAAAAATGTATCCACTCAACAAATATGAAGTGAAACTGTATTTAAGTATCCACTGCCCCCTACTGGTGGACTTTATACACTAAGACTTTGCCTCCATTTCATCACTCTGCATTCATCCCTTTTTATTTATCTGGACAATAGTTCATCTATTGATCCACAAAAGTCCAGCAAGACAAATAAGACAAGCTGGTGATATTTATAACAATAAAAAAAATAATTTTTTTTTAAAAAGCACAAACAAGGACAGGGTTAAGACAGAAAAAAACAACAAAAAACAAGCAATTATACAAGAAGAGAAGACAGCAACAATCTCACATGATTGCATGTGAGAAGAGTCACATGCCTTAGTGCCTTTACCTGGGCACACTTGTCAGGTAGGTCAGCACGTTGTGAAACTCTTTGTCCGTGATCTCCCCAAAGGCAGGGAATTCTGGGAACACAATGACCGGGCTGCCATTATCTCCTCTGCCCCCTAAAAAGAGAGAGAGAAAAAAAAAAGAAGAAACACAGAAACTTGCGTATGAGAATAAATTAATTTTGTAGGAGTGATGTGTGTACGTACATCTAGAGATTTTAGATATCAATGAAGATTTCAAGATATGATATAGATGTGAGGCAAAGACACTGAAACTATCAGTGCTGGTCCCAGCTGTTATGCAGTGAGTCTGATTACCAGTCTGTCAAGGGAAAGCTTTTTGATTAATTACAGCTGGAATCAAAGAGGAGAGGACACAGTCGCCGCAGGGAGGCAGACTGAGATGAGAGGAGGCTGTGCAGACAAATATCCAGTATGACAAATAAAATGGGCCAGTCCTCCACTTTAAAGCAAACACCAAGAAATCTATTGATTTAATATAGACGCACTGTTCTTTACTTTCCGTTTAAGATATATGCTTTGGTAGATAAAGAGAAAAATATACCTCACACATTCCAACCGTTAATATTTAATTACATTTTATTCACAATTTCATAAAAACATCTTTGGTGATTAATTAGAAATTAGTCTAACAGATGAAATTTCAGCTACCGTGTGTCTTCAGGAATGTTTGGTTCAGATTTTGCTGACAGCGGCCAAAAAGCTTGTTATGGTAAAATACTGACTGGTACACAGAAGTGTATGATATCATTTTTCCATTTGATCCTCCTTTCCAGCATAGAAACAGAGACTTTTAGGTGAAATAAAACACAAATGCCATAACCGTGCTTGTTCTGCATTCATCGCTTCCTTTACAGTCGATTCAGAAAACACACAGTGTTCGTCGAGCAGCGACAGACGTAAACAACTGGTCGAGATGGAATAAAAGTAAAGGGAAAAACCGACGGGAGATGCAGAGATGCTGCTGTGTTTGCACACAATGATTGTTGTTGATGCCAATAATCTCACTTCTCACACGCGTACAGTAGACGTGCACAAGCAACACACAATCTCCCTTCCTGAGCAGAACAGCTGCTCTGTCATCGCATGTGCCTGGAATATCAATCTGCCTTGTCCTCTCTCATCGCTATAGCAACAGCAAGTGCTCTGTCATGATTTCAATGTCTGCTTAGATCTCTGTCTGCAAAATGGTTCCCGTCTCGGCAGCGGGCGTAAGGGTCACCACATAGAAAAGGACAGTTTCTATGTTTCTGCAGGAAAAGTAAAATGGCTGCATGAAACGTGAAGACGTGGACGTGTACTGGCAGTTGAGTGAAATATAGATCAGGAAGCAGGTATTTGGAGCAACATCTGACAGACAGTGAAGAGGAAAAGGTGCTACATTTGAATGGCAAATCATAACCGTCCTGAGAAAACAGTTCACATGAACTATGCAAATATGCAAATATGCAAAAGTGGAGGAGTTAACATACAAATGATAAACCGATGGTAGGTAGATAGATATATACACAATATATATATAAAATGGAAAAACACAAGCTTTTATCACTACAAGCACACAGAACTGGGTAAATCATTAAAGGAATTGTCACCTGAAAGGAAGGCAAACTGCTTTTTGAGGTCGGGGATGATGTCAGCAGCACGGAGGGGACTGCTGTCCAGCTGCATGATCTCATCTGGAAGAAAGAGAAAAGAGCATAAAAGTAAAGCAGCTGAAGCGTAAAGCTGAGTAAGTAAATCCAGGACTGATGACGAAGCAGTCCTTGTTTTTAATAGAAAACCACCATGAACACTCAGAAGCTTTACCCTTTAGCAAACCACATAATTAAACCATGTCTGGCAAACTATGCTGGCTTCATGATGCAAACTGAAAACCACAAACTGCAGAACAACTTAGTTGCCTTATTTAAACTGTCTCGGAATAACGAGATTAACAACAAAGAATTTGACTGATTTATGAAGAGCCAAGAAGAACAGCAACACCATGGATGTCTGAATGGTACCAATGTGCACACTGAAATGGTATTATACTCAATGGATGTTTTCTGTGTAGAACCACACTGATGTGGAGCTGTTGATCACCACCACGAGACAACAGGTATGAATGAATAATTGCCCGACCTACAGCCATCCTCCCCAGCCTTTCTTGTTGACACAACATGCTTGTCAATTGTGTCATAATAATTAGTTTACAGCTTGAAAGTGACCACATATTTAATATCTACAATCTGAGTTTGAGATTTGACATCTGAGCTATTACTGTTGCTTAAAAGGGTTTGTGCTGCTTATTTAAACTGGTCTGAGAGCCGTCAGCCATTGGACACAACCCCTGTGTGTCAGTGCAGAGATCACTTCTAAATCTTTCATGATTTCAAAATCAATATAGATCATATTCGATCTATATGAAAAGAAAAATACACGTTGCTGTTTATTACCAAGACAAGCCTACCTTCTCTTCATTGTGGAAGCTCTGAGTCATGTGAAGAAATGGATCACCAGAATTTTGATTCATTTATTTATTTTTTTAAAATCCTTTGTTTATTACTTAGAAACGGTTTTCGCAGCCGACCACCGTCTCGTGTTTTTAATCCAATGAAAAATCTTTTAGTTTTGCCTCTGTTATATTATCAGGTGCATTGTTGTAGGCTTAGGGGAGGAAAGTAGCTCATCAGACTAAAGAAAGAAAGAAAATTCAAGCTATAAAGTATCACCAATGCTCATACATCACTCCATTGGAGAGGCATAGCTTTACTTAAAGCTGCAGTCTGCAAGATTTGTTGTTGTCATACGTAAAGTCCTACTTTTTGGCATTTTAAGAGTTTACATGATCTATCAGAACGCTTGAAGTTGAAAACGGTGACCTCCGTAGTCGCAAAATGCAAGAAATGCTTATTTTTTAACCGAAAAATAAAAAGTTATTCAACTTCCTGTCCCGCCCCATCAAAACACGAGAACTCGTGCACGTCAGATGCGCCTACACGACTCCTCATTCATCAACTCACCTCTCATTTGCGATCATGGAAGACACAGTAAGTAGACTAGCCCGTAATGAAGTTCAATAGTCCAGATAAATAAGCGTGCACAATCGGTGATTGACAGGCAGCAGAGCCCAGCTCGTAACCTGATTGGTTACCTTTTACCGGTCCGGTCTGCAATTTTGTAAACAAACCTGCTGGCTTTGGAGGGACCTAGCGGGACATATAGGGGACCTAGAGAACTCATTTTTTTTTGTATTGGGGTATTTAATGTACTACTTTCAGAATCCCCGGACAGTTCCAGGCATTATGCTTGAAAAAGAGTTGCAGACTGCAGCTTTAACTGACTCAGAAAGCACAGACTGGAAGTCACTAATGGCCACAGGCATGGGCATCGCACCCATGGGGGATGGGGGTGTTTCGACACCCCCACTTTTACAGCAAGATGATTTCATCCCCCCCACATTTTCCAAAAGTAAACCCGTTTGCTCCATGGATGTATTATATTAACGGTTTGCCCACCCTCATAGTGCACAAACATACAAAATGGAGCGCACCTCAGCCCCCTATGCACAAAAAGGCATTGGTCAAACTGAACGGACATTTGTGCTAAATAATTAAGCCCATATTTAATTATATTTCATCCAGGTTCTGGTTTTGGATGGTCCAAATGAAAATAAAAAAAAAAAGAAGAAAGAACTCTTTAGAATATCTATCCAGATTTGAGCAGTGTAACTATTGTAGTTTCCATACAGGACCTAGTTTAGGACGATCAGAATGCAAAAAAAAAAAAAGCAGTAAAATGGCCCTGTTCTGCATTTTCAGAAATCAGAAAAGGGTTTCACAAATCCCAAACAAGGTTTTAATGAATCTATAGCCTCTTTAGAATAATTCCATCCAGATTTGATCAGTCTAATTATTGTAGTTTCCATACAGGACCAAGTTCAGGATGATCAAAATGCAAAAAATGCAGTGAAATGACCCTTTATGCCCATTCATTTAATTTGTGAATCGGATGCCAACTTCAGCGTCGTGTCTATGGGCTTGATGTGGTACACATGTGCCACCCCTGGAACACCCCCACATTTAAAATCACTGCTCCACCCCTGGCCACAGGTACTCATGTCTTGGTGTCTGTTGCTGGAAAGTGTTCATCGCCACACAAATGCAGAAAACCACATCAACAATTCAGACCACAGCTCAATAATTCCCAGTGATAATGGTCCAAACAAATACACAAAGTTTAATTTCTACTTTTCTTTCAGGGCCTCCCTTAATTGCAGCCCAACATTATAGAATATTGCCAGAGTACGCAAAGAATTAATTGAAACCGCTTTCTCTTTTTTTGCTTGTTGGGCAGTAATCTGTCATTATCTTAGAAACAATCCCTTTTTTAAAATCGGTTCAACTAACCACTGTGAAAAAAAACTAATTAGTGTTTTACTTGATCTCTGTAGAGGCAAAATGGGAACGAGATATCGCAAATATGGCATGTACATCTTTATTTTTCACTGTGACCGTCTTTTGTACTATATGTGTTCTAACATTTGAAATTGATATTTCATATGACACCGTTCGTCTACTGTTCTGACCGGGACTTTCCAGAGGAAAAGATCTCGTGCTTCACCTTCCAGGCTAAACAAACGAAAACAGAAAAACCCCTCCGGAAATCTGTTCTGCTGCATGTATCATATTGGCCAAATATTGGGGACTCAGGATGCAGACCTAGAATTTGTAAGGGTTTACAAGCAGAAAAACGACACACGTGTGGATATAAGGAGTTTATGAACGCATGAAGAGTCAGAGCACAGCAGGAACAATTCCATTACGATTCTGGACAAAGCGAAGAGAATATGAAAGCAGGGTCTCAAGTCTGTCAGCAGTTAGCCTTATAAACATAAACAGTCTCTGTTACTGCTGTTACGTGTGTGTTTACGTCACTAAAGTTAAGAAACAACATCTCAACACAGAACCTGAACAAAATATGAGGCTCTGGCTCATAAAGTCACTTAAAGGGACACTATGTATTATATCAAGTCATTTATTAGCTCAAATCAACATATTCATTCATAAATTAGTCCTCATTGCTGTAAAATTATCTCTGTCAAAAATCTCACTTATCCTCCTGAGTGAAGAATAACTTGTCTGTATCTACATAGAGCAGGTAAGCTCTATGGAGGCTGCCATGTCCTTCTGGTCTATGAAAAACGACAAAGTGCCGAGAGGGACATAAAGCACTTCGAATCGCGTTTTCCCCAACGCCAGGCCTGCAAGCGGAAATGACGTCATAATGGCTTATTACTGGCGCTAATGGTAAATAGATTTTATCTCGTAAATTATCCCACTAATAATGCATTGATTGTTACCAAACTTCTGCTGTAGTACACATAGACTCTTAACTCACAAAACGAGGTATTAGAAAGTTTGTAAGTTTACCGGGAGTTTATTTAAAAGAACACTTTCCAGATAGCAACTACACACTGCTGCTAACGCTACTGCTGCGTCGACGTCACTTCCGGTAACTCCCGGAATATGACTAATTGCATTGTTTGCACACCAAAGGCTATGTCAACTTATGTTATCTGACATGTTAAATGTCATCTGTATTTATAGTGTTATTGTATGTGTGTTATGTAATCCTTTGTACTGTGTGTCTTGCTGTATTTTTGTTTGTATGGACCTTGAGTCTGAAGCCATAGCTTCTTGAATCTTAACACATACCGACTGCCGTAGTTCAAGAAGTTGCAGCGCACATTTGAAAACGCGAGGCGCTAGAGAGCAAATTCATTCGACTTTGCAAAATAAAATTGCACCACTAGATGGGGGAAGAAATTACATAATGTCCCTTTAAGCTAATCAAGATGTCCAAGGCAAGAGACTTGAAGCGTTGTCCAAAGAATAAACTTTTGTAAGCTTCAGAAAAATACCCAGGAGCCGCAGAACCGTTGACAAAACTGCACTGTGATATGTAAAATGGTTTAAAGCTGTAAAAATTGCAGGTGAAAATGATGAGAGGGTGAATATAAGAACCAGAAAAGCTAAGAGGTTACAGGAAGCGACTCTCCAGTGGATGCAGATCCATACAAAAATCGATGTCTGTTAGATTAATAATACAGATCATTATTGAGGTTTCTTCTTAGTCCCTCTTTGTTTGTTTCACTTTCCTGAGGCAAAACACGAAGGACTACCACATTCTTTTTTTCACTGGAACATACAGCATGTATCTTTGTTCTGTACAGCTAAACGCCTTTTCTTAATCAGAGACTGTGCTTAATCATTTGTGACATCCATGATGGCTGAGACCTTAGGCCTCAGCTAGTACACAATCTGTTAACATACAAGAGTTCAAACAAGTACCTGTATATTTAATTTGCACTGTTAAGCAAGACTTGACCAATTAAAGAATACAAGTTCCTTTTTAAATGTACATAAATATATAAAACAGACTTTTCAAGAATTGCAATATCTATAGAGTCTAAGGGCTTTTTCAGTGCGGCACCGTTCCGGTTTGGTGACGTTCAGCGTGACATGAAACTTGCAACCATCCTGATAAATATCCACCTGGTTTGGCTTCATACTCAGTTCATCATAAAATATTCTGCTGCTACGTTTGCAGCTCTGATGAGGTCTTAAAAGCAACTGTTGTATCTTTACAAAGGCACTTCCTTTACTTCAAATACTCCAGTGACTGAAATTTAAAAAAAAAAAAAAACAAATAACAAAAAAACAAAAAGGTCTTACTGTTATCTTTTGTTTGGTAACAGGATCCATCAGCTGATGTGGCTATAGAGGCTACTCATTGCGCGGCTCGCGAGCTACACATGGCTCCTCAAGCTTTAATTGGTGGCTCGCACTCGTATAGTAGCTTATAACAATATGGTAACAATAATAATAATTTTTTTCAAATAACACACAGCGAATACTGCACAGTATTAAGTATTTTTATTAAGTATTAATTAAGGTTTAATGGTGTTTCCAAAAGGGGGCACTGTTAAACTTGGCAACGCAGCCCGCTTAAACCACCGTCACACTTGACCGCAGTGCACGCTAGCTCCTTTAGCCAGCGCGAGATGCAGGCACAATGGATCGGTTTTTAATTAAAAAAGGGCAAAAACCAGCACAAAAACCATGCTCATCTTGAATGTCTCACTATGATTACAACAACAAACTACAAATACAACATGAAGAAAGTCAAGGACATGCATGCCAGCTTCCGCTCATCCCAGTATTAAAGGTAGGGTAGGAGATCCTGGATTTTGAGTCCAGCGAAGCTGCATTTTGAAAATACACAGGTAAAAAGTCCCAACCCTTTTCTTCACTTTCCCCCCGAAGGCACGCCTCTAGAGTACATGAACGCGCACGAGCACGAAGGTGCACGAGCGCTGTTCTGACAGCAAGCATCGATCGTTGCCGTATTTAGTATTTAGTATTTAGTATTTAGTTTATGCTAACTATATGTTTAATAATGCTAGGTGCTAGCCAAGCTGGCTCTAGTTTAGCTTCCTGCCAAGCTTCTGGACGTGTAATTCGTTCACGGAGCAGGGTACGCCCACGGGGGGGAGGAGGGGGAGGGAGGAGCAGATTGCAGTTTGATAGACGGCATCAGTATCCAATCATTGTGAACGGTCCGTTCACAATGATTGGATACTGTTTTTCCTAGATTGTACGTTCTAGAGGCCACTAAAACTTTTCATAATTGTGTCAAAACTTTTAATTAATTGGTTGCAATGGGGGTGTGAAGAGTATTTCAAGCAATATGTAAAAAAATGTTCCAGAAAAAGATCCCCTACCCTGCCTTTAAGGTAAAAATGGTCTTAATTGAAAATGTATTTGCTGTGTTGTTTCTTTTTTTGTGGGATATTTTATATGTAGAAATGCATATTTGCAAAAGGGGACTTAGCAGGTTGTCGTGAAAGTGGCTCTTCCCTTGATTTTGCTCTACCAATGGGGCTCTTGTGAAAAAAATAGTGAGTATCACTGCTATAGAGGATCACTACACTGTCAATCCTTGCTTGCTTTCCATCTCTTCATTGTTAATTCAACAACAAAAAAAAAAGCAGCATTATTTTTGTTGCCGGAAAACATTTCAAATGATCGATGCTTTTCCACATGACGGTTTACAATAAAATCTTCTATAGTAACAACAGCAAAATGTCAAGCAAACAGGATGTTCAGCACTAAAAACAATCAGAGTGGTGCAGTCAAACAATTGGCAGAAGTAGCTGAGGAATGACTGAGGGGAAAAAATAGGAACAATCTGATGATTAATTCAGGAACTACCTTTCAATCTGGATGGAGAACTAAATACCGATGATAATTAATCACAATGAAAAATCTCCGTGAACTTTTATAGTCTTTCTCAGATATTGTAGTAGTATTAAATAGTTGCAATTCAACTCTGTGATCCATTGGTTTTCTTGCTTAGAAAATTTTCACAATCCAATTTGGGTTATTGATGACACCCACAGTGAGACTAGCGCTGGGCGGTATACCGGCTCAAACCGAAAGCGGTTTATTTTTGTTATGATGTGAATTTGTCGTAGACTGCAACACGGGTTTAATTTGCCTCAACATCGCTCGGAACAAGGCACAGCGGGTTTTTCCCTGCTGCACTGCTAAACGTGCCTGCAACAGAAGACTCTGTGTCAACGGAGGCTTTGAAAGAAGCTGCAGCGGATGTTGAACGCGATGACACAGAGCAACGTCTACCGAAAACACATCTGTTGTCTGGAGATGCTTCGGTTTTAAAAGCTCTAACGCTTTTTGGGGGCCGTGCAAACTTGTATTAATGCTTGCGTGGACATCAAAATATTTTTATTTTATTTTATACAATTCTCGTGACAGTGGAATAGGCTATTCTTAGCCAATCTACTGCAGTAATTCTTCTTTCAGCTGGTGGAAAATGTGGTTAACACCCAGTCATGCATGGATGAAAATAAAAAATAAATAAATAAATACTGTCATACCAGTATAATTTTGAAAGATACTTTGGTAATACCGCCCACGTTAGTGAGACCTTTTACAAAAAATACAAGCCTGCGGGAAGGGGAAAGAGAAATCTCTTAATTTTCATCCAATGTAGGACATGATCTATAAAAGGAAATTCTCATGGTTGTTTATGAAGCCATGGAAAAAAGATTAAATAAAATTAGAGAAAATGTCACATGGTGCAGAAGCTTTGCTCCCGTATAGCCTCTGTTTACAGAGGCAGGTGGTTTTAAAGCTTGAGTGGCAGCAGGAGATCTCCACGGTTGACACAAAGATTACACTAATCTATGGCCAGAAGTAAACATACACGCACAATTTTCAGTTAGTTGTACATTTTACACCCCGACACATAATTAATTCCACAACTGCAAACCTGCAATTAACAGGTTGTGAACCCATCGTGACCTGAGGCGAAATTCAGTCACATACGTCGATATGCTACAACAGAAGTGCTTCTGTTTGTGATGTGCCAAATGTTAATTTGTTCATTTATTATGAATTAAAAGCCCACCTGTGACTGGACAAATATCATTGATCACACTCTTACAGAGTTGGCCTGGTTTAGTGTTTGGAAACATATTCTCACATTAAAGCAGAATCCGTTTTGTACCTTCAATGCTTGAAAGACCCACTTGATAAAAACATTCTGTACCAGACCTTTAATCTGACACTTTTCCAATGACATCAGCAGTTAACGGGTATAGATCAGGACTGGCTGACTGATTCTGTATAATAATCGAGACACGGCTTCCTTTCTTTCAAATTTACCTCCAGGAAGTGTGTTCTCAGCAACCATAAAAGAAGCCATGCAAGTGGAAATGAGACTAGATAAACGACTGTTTCTGTGATGTTTGCAGCATGGTAAATCAACGGTGATGATGACAAAGACCAGCGTCGCCTACGGTGTTAGAACACAAAGTCGCAGCTGTCTAGCCAACTGAAAGTGCCTACAGGCTCTCACATGCTCCTCATGTAGTCAAGTTCACAAAGAGACCCCGGCCAGTTTCCTTTTTCTGACCGGGCTTCACTTACTGAGCCGCCACACCCTGCCCACAGAAACTCCCACGCATATCACATCAAAACCACCCCCCCCCCCTCCTCCCTCGGGCCAGAAAGGGGCTATTCTGTTACTGGAAAATCCCCTCCCCAATGTCCAATTTCAGCTTCAGACCTTTTTCACAGACACTCTCTTCATTTACCCTAACCTGTGTGAATATCCACTCACCACTCATGCATTTTTTACTATTGTAAAAGCCCTTCTGGCAGTCTCGGATATCAAATGCTACTGTATTTCTCACAAGACGACCAACAGTGAAACTACTCCAGTATCAATTCAAAATTCTCTCTGGATCTTTTCTCATCAAAAATTGGTACTGTAACAGCACAATTATCTAATGAGAGAAAAGGATGTAGATGTACAAGACCATAAACATCCAACACAAGACAAAAAAAAATAAAAATATGAAGCTCACACTAAAGACTCATTTTGGTGTTCATTTTAGACATAATCATCTGCATTGAAATAACTAACCGATTGCAAATATCATTGTTTGCTGTTTAAACATTTTCATGTGACAATCTTAAATTTCCATATTATGGTAATTAACCTAACGTTAACACTCTTGCTCTGCTGTTCTGGTTTTTACAGATAAATATTGAGAAAAAAAAAAAAAACACACACAGAGCACATCCTGAACAAACAGAACATTATTACAACATTCTCTCTTCACTCACACAAACACATCACCTGCTGGTTGAGGCGTTAATGTTCTTTAAGAAGCTTAAGGATGGGGATGAGTTTCCACTCACGCTCACGTTTGCGGCTGACAAGTCAAATGTTAGTGGGTCACATACACACCTGGACCGCCTGCCACTACTGACACAGATTAACTTGACGAAGTTAAAAACTTGACCTTGAATGAACTCCTGCTTCTCTATGCTAGAAAGGCCAAAATCATTATAAGTGTTTATAACAAATATGGCAAAATTGCTATTGTGTTTTATTGATATTTAAGCAATAATAATCGATTTGTTGCTTATTCTCAGTTGTGTCGCGTTCGCTTCACTCGGCTCCATCTGTAAACTTGCCAGCATGTGGCTGAAGTTCTTGAAGTCAAAACTGATCTTGTTTCTTGTCAGGTTTGTGGTGGTTTTCACATGTATTGCTTTCCATATGCAGGGCTCAGAAGGAGCTTTGTTTTTGCGACAGTGATGCTGCATCACACAACTGTAGGGGGGGCTAAGGAGCAAAGAAATTCCCCCACCGTACTGCTACTTTAATGGGAGATGTTCCTCAAACACATAAGGACTGAAACAAAAGGACATAGAAATAAAAATGCTTCGAGTTTGTCAAGCTTTGCTTTTGTTCTACATCTTTAGCCCAGCAGGGTAGAACTATACAATCACTAAAGCTCGACTGGACACACAAGATTAGTCTGACCAGTTCAGTTTCTGACTAAATGTCAAATAAAGCCACACTTTTCCTTCTGTTCCTGAATTATGGTGTTCCTTCATCACCAGAGACGTAGTCTTACAGAGCACCGATGAGTTAAGATGACCTCTGACCTTTTGGATATAAAAATCTCCCTTTATCATGTTTGCATTTGTCATTTTAAATGTGTCTTGTAAGGACAAAGTTGCCTTTGACCATCAAAAACTAATCACTTCAACCGTGAGTTTTTTGGGGACTTTGGACACAGAGTGGGGGAGGGGCAACAAACAGCAAAAAGGGGGCTTAAGGTCATGGCCGTGGAGGAGGGGGAAGAGGAGATTAAGCAAACCGCTGAGCATTGATGGGTAAGTTCATGCAAAATGAAGGAAGCTAAAGGTGAAGGAGCTCAGATGACGGTTCAAAAAGGCAATGTCCAAGGTGATGGTGATGATTAACAACCGTGTTGATCTGACTACTGATCAAGTAACAGTTTGAGAGACATAAAACATACAAAACTATTGAGTCCTCTCAAACTAACCCATAAGACCAATTGACAGTGTCCTCTTATTTGTTGCCTCACAAGGATTTTCACCCATAATTGTGCCCGGATATATTTCAGCAATGATGATCACATTAGCCACACCCCTCTTGCATGGACAAAACAGGATGCAGATGGACAAACATCACCCAGTTCATGAATAATTTAGTTTTCTTGTCCAGTTTGTGGTTGATTTTTTACAAGAAAAACAGACAATGTACAAAACAGGACAGTCAAGCTGACAATGAATTTCAATGAAATATAGACTTTACTGACAAAAAAAAAAAAAGAAAGACACTTTTATTAAATGTTATTATTATTCCAAAGGGAGTAAAGAACCCTAGAGGAAGACAGGGGGATGTTTGGACTTAAGCAAACCAAACCAATGTTAAACTGATTTATTGTAATACTGAAATAAACTGCAGAAAAAAAAAAGAGTGAAAATATAATTTTGTCTTAAATTAAATTACACAAAATTATATATATATATATATATATATAAAATAAATAAATAAATAAAAAAAATCAAACACCTACCGCAGAGCCAGTGGCAGCGGCGGGAAAGTCTGTAGTAACTCTCCACCTCCTCAACAGATATCCGAACATGAGCCCAACTCTCCTCTTCTGGACCCAAACAAACACCCAAAGTTCTCTCCATATTTCTCTCTTTTTTCTCACTCAGATCCTCAATCTCTACTCCCCTCTTCGCTTCAGTGTTACCATCATCCACCGACACTGAATCAGCACCTTTATCAACTCCTTCTTCAGTCTGATTCGACTCATCTTCTCCTGGACTCTCCTCTCTTTGCTGCTTACTGGTTAGTAGAAAGTCTGTGTGTCCTGTGATCACAACTAAGTTCATCTCGTCTCCATCTGAACCTACAATCCTCTGCCTGGCTAGAGTGGGCCTTGATTCCCTTTTAATGCTGAACCCAGAGTCCAAGTCAGCATCCATGTCCTCCTCAGTGTAGAACCCTGAATCCGCCATCTCCTCTCCTCCAATCCTTCTGTCCCAGTCTGCCTCTTCTTCATTCCTCACCTGCAACACTTGCTCCATGAAGCTGTGTAAAAACTATCCCATGAACAACTTCCCTCTCATGCTGACTCCACCTTTCCTAAACCTCCACATCCAGCCTCGTATTTGCTGCCAGGCTGTAGGTGCTCCATCGCCTGCAGATATCTGTCAGTAACTGAGAGGACTTCCTTTTCCAACCTCAGGTTACCTTCCCTGTATACAAAAGCTACTGTGTAGTACTGGACCCCACCCTCCCTCCCTCCCTCCCTCACCCAACTATTTTTCACCTGTCCCCTAAAAGGGCAATGCCTCCAACCTGCCTAAATGACCAAGTCTGACCCTCTAATAAATATCCAGTCATGACTTTTTATGGCTAGCCACTAACGGGGAAAAAAATTACTTGGTAAGATGTTTCGTGACAGTAGATACTGCAGCTCCCAGAGCTCATTTACCTAAGCCAATAAAACTTGGGATCCCCTGCTTTATCTCAGGAGATGCGCACCAAAAATACAAAGCCTCCATTCTGACCAGCCCATTCAAACTCTGCCTGCATCCCCATTTAACCACTGACTATCAATTGAAAGGCTCTATTCTTTTTTGCTCCACTCAAAAGGCCCCATTCTTACAAACTTACTGAAAGACGCAATTCTAATGAGACCTCTCAAAGAAAGACACTGTTTCTTGACAGAATGTAGCAATTTAGATTAAATTTCATTGAGTCATTCAACAGACATTCTGTGTCTTCCACTGTCACCATTATAGAGATCCGGTAGTGCTACAAGGTTTTAAATATATACACGCTTTTATAAAGCGGGTCAGTGCAGGTATGCGTATGCGAGGGAATGTTTCAGGTGTTTGCAGGTTATAAACATTAACGTGTGTGTGAGACCAAGGGCTTGCAGGAGGTTATCAGTGTCATAGACACATTTTCTCTCAGCGAAGAACAGCACTTACTTCCAGGACAGAAGGTTGTACAGTAAAATCAAATGTTTTAAAACACTTTGAGCTCCCATTCTCCACCGTCTGAAAGTGTCATGAAGAATTGGCAGCAGAGAAAAGGCCACGCTTTGTCAGAAACATCCACATTTAAGTCATGCTTCTCATCTTCTTCGCTTGCTCTAAAACCTACAGTCATGTGAGAAAGACAGTTTTTTTTATCCTCTTCTTTCAATGCCAAGGTTTTATGCATCAGTACAGAATGAATCATCTGGTCCGTACCAGATTTTAGATCTAGGTAGGTACCGTCACAGATGAGCAACATGACATATTACACCATGTCATTATCTGACCAAAACTAAACTAAAATGCCATTTCCAAACATTTTTGCAGTCCATCATTAAACATCCCAGACAGCTACCAATCTTCCCTTCAGCACATGTCCCAGCAAGTTCACTTCAAAGTCAGAATGTGCAATGTTCAAAGAAATCATGTTCATAACAAGTTCACAACATTTAGAAAAAGACTGAACAAGGTTGGCTTGTTTGGAAAGGTGGCCAAAAAGGGGCCAATTCTGTCTGAAAAAAACATCCCAGCACAAGCTTAGGTCTGTAAAGTCGCATCTGAACAAACCACAAGACTTCTGGAACAATGTAATATAAATGTATATTTATACATTTCTTCTGTCTCAAAATTTTTAGAGTTAATGTCTACAAAATAAAAAAAAAAGGCCTGAAGAATCAGTGATCTGTCTCTTCAATTCTCCTCATGGCTAATGACTTTGCCAGAGCTAGAAGGAAAAGAAAACTTTCCCCTAAAAACCATGTAGCTTAAGCAGAGTCCATGTATGACAGTGCTGTACATGCCGATACAAATGCAAGGAGACATTTATCCAGGAACAGAACAAAATCAAATGTCTAAGTTAAAAAAAGATGAGAAACAAAGATGTGGGTGTTTGACAAATATGCAAAATGTTAATAAATACACAAACACACACTGTGGGCAACCCTGAGGAAAATAGCTTAAAAAATGCAAAAAATGTGCAAATACATACAGATAGGCAGCTATTCTCTGACACAGAAATTTGCACTAAAAAGGTACAAAAATACCATCGATATGTCCCCAGACTCACGTGGCTTGAGTGGTACCATTGGTATCCCTCTATCCAATTCAGATGCATTCTTCCTGGCTTTCCTCACCATTCTTTTCTCGCTGCGTGTCAGCAGTCCTTTTAAAAACAGAGGCATAAGGCACCCCTCGAGGTGGAAAAACTCTTACTAGCACAGTACCAAACTAAAAACCTCTTTAAATCACCAGCTCCCGATTCCTTTGCACCAGCTCATCTGCTGGCAAGGTGCTGTGTGCTGCAATATCTGCATTTGCTGAGGAATCTGTTGCTGCTGCGGAAAAATGTCAGCGCAGCTGCAGAGATCTGTAAGTTGGAAACCCAAGTGGCTGTTTAAGCTGCGCAGTCACGCACTCTCACACACAAAATGTTACACACACACACACACACACACACACACACAAACAGTCATGAGGGTAACAAGGGAAGCCCACAGGAAACGCTGTGTGTGAGGCTCTGGGCACGATGCCCTGCTAAACTCTAGTCAGAGCTAAAAGCAGGGCTATATTATGCATGAACACATACATATATGTCTGCACATACACACCGATGTGTAGCCTAATGTGCAACTTTCCAGGGCTGGAAACTTTCTTGCACTTTTCAGAGTTGAGTAGTAGCAAATAAAGCTTAAATGCAAGCATCTGCACGCACACACACATACAGAGTCACACAGAGTCATATAAAGGAAAGTCTTTCCTCTTATGTCCGTCTTACCATCCCAGTCTCTCCACGAGTTCTTGCGGCTGGAAGGGCTGAAAGGGAAAGGAGAGCCTCGTCCAGAGATGTCCAAGTTCTGGATCAGATGACTGAGGCGGTTCATGAGCCGGCAGGATGCCTCCCCACCCTCCCGCAGAAACTCATGCAGAGACATAGCTGCTGGTCTCATACACTCAAACAAACTCTGTCATCCAGGGAGACTCTTCGCTGCACCGTCAAAGCTCTGCTGAACAGCTTAACAGACTCCAAAGTTCAGCTCCCAAATACAGATATTGGAAGGATCCATTTTTGTCCTCATTAGTAGAGTCCCTCAGGTATCAGGTGGAAGTCACATGCATCCTGTGATGAAAACACTGCACTGGATACGTACAGCACGAGCAAAGTGTCCACTGCAGTGCCACATTGGGGACTCAAGAAAAATAGCACAGTGCAAAGCCGGCAGAATCACAAAAGGCTGAGTCACGGTCTCCACAACCTCTGAAACAGACACTGTTCACTGTAGACGTGAGAGTAGGCTCAAACTTGCTCACACACCCGTACTCTAAAGGACACACATACCTTGTCACAAGTGCAACTACTGAAGGTTCAGAGAAGGTTTTTAAGGAAGGACAAGAGGGGAGGAGGATGGAGTGCAACAGAAGCAGAGGGCAGCCGGTGGAGCACAAATCCCCTTCTGCTCCTCGGGCTAATTATATTCCTCCTCTCCTTAACTAATCTGCCTTTTCCTTCCCCGTTTGAATCCCTCTGCAGTCCATTCAATTCCATATGAAACAGGAGAGAATACAAAAGGCATGTAAATTGCAGAATCAATCCCATCAGCAGCAAAAAAAAGTGATACAAAATAATAAACCTCAATTTAAAGTGCACACAGACAGCTTACAGTGTCAATATGTTGTCTGTTACTGAGACATATGGTTAAACAAAGTGGGTCCTCTTTGATGGTAAAGAAGAGGAGGTCATTTGCTTGCAGGCTTTTAAGTTTATGTGTGTGTTTTGTGAGCGTTTGGCTGTGTTGTGTTGGCAAGCAAAAGGCAGCCTACAAGTTTATAAGGTTAGAACAAAGGCGGGAGAGGAGCTGCACTCTAACATACTGATGAGGCAACTGCAGGGGACAAGACGCACAACATTACCTCCCTATTCAGTGACCTTCCCACCTCCTCTGTGCTTCCTGAGAGCTAAGGCCCCTCATCAGAATTAAACATGATGTTAAGTGAACAAAATCAGACTTTTAAAATGCAAGTAAACATGTTAGTCTTCTCACAATCGTACAGAATCTCGCTCAAAACTGGACTAATATACTCAGATATTGTTGTTTGGGTTTAAATCACTCCTGCATGTATACATTCAACCAAACTCAACTGGGCCTTGGTGCTCCTGCACATGTTCTAAAGTTCCATCTTTTTTTCTTTTAAATCTCTTTGTAAACACAGCAGAGTACCAGTACATTTCAATACAGCCAAATTCCAAATAAAGATGCTCTCATTCACATATTTTTCTTTTGCTACGACAAATGAAAGCATTGAATATTGTGACTGAAGAGCAGCCCATAAAGGCTGCGTGTAAACTCAGTCCCATGCCCAGACTGTCGCTCCGCTATAATAAAATCCTGTTTTCATAACCGCAGTGTCATCTGACACAATCACTGTCCACATGACTTAAAGAAACCGAGAATGATATGCTACTGCAGCGATTGTTCTTGTGTCTATCTGGCCACGGCTGACTAGCTGGAGACTAATACTGGCTTGCTGGATCCATCTGGCTATACACCTGCTGTGCCTTCAGGGATAAACAGCACAGCTCTTTTGACCTCTAGTGATAAAAGGAACCAGGCTCGCGCATTATGCTGATAAAAAAGTCTGATATCCCTATCTGATTTACAAAGTTCCTTGTTGAGTTTTCTGCACAAACAACAGAGAAGATAATCTGATCAATAACAAATTACTAAAATCAAATAGCATCCATTTACCTCCGAGACAGCTGGGTTGCTTTAAGCTCAGCTCAAACACTTTCATAAATCTGTGTGCCATCCTAGCTAACCTAAACTACAAGGATAAACACAGCTGTTTCATGCACACAAGCAGAGAGGAGTAAACTTGCCATATCAGCTGAAAAAAAAAGCAAAACAAAAAAAAAACCCTGCAAGCACATTAATGCGACCCATTTATAACATGATAAATAAAAACAACCCCACCCCCACTCCTCCCACAGCAGGACTGGTTACAGATGAGCACATTCCTGCTAAAAGAAAGCTGAGACCTGTGTCTTACTGAACTGGAGGTGTCCCTTTAAATCAACTGGAAGTAGGTCATATGCCCAGTTAGAGAGAAAAGGTAAAGCCGTCTGTGTCAAACGCTACAGTAATAATGATATTCATAGATCATCTAAATAGGTTTTTGATCATTTATTCTACAGATAAAATAAAATCTCCATCGAGGTTGGATGGTCCCGACTGAGATACCCCAATAATTTCTGGATCGAGTGTCAAATGTTCTGTAAAGACATCAACAGAATAAAGGTCACTAACTTTTGTAATGCTCTGATTTTTGTGTAAAAATTTCACATTTCAAAACATACATTCATATGCATCTCTAATATTTTAACTCAAAAGAGGGGATTTTCTGTTTTTCCCTCGGGGTGAACAGTAATCGCTTTAGTGATCCTTTGACTGAATCTTTATCTACCTTGGCCGTGTCCCCAAGCACATAAACAACTTCTGCTCAAGGATAAAGTAGGTGGGGGACTGTTGTGGAATATGTTGGCACTCAATGATAATGGTTTCCTGGTAAATGGTTAAAATTGTCTAAAGTCATTTATATTTCCGTACAACCATTTGCCCTCCCTGCAAGTGTTTAACTGAAACACTGCTGCCTCTAAGTTCCTGCATGTCTGAAATGCACTTCACCATTTTATTATCAGTATCAGTTAGCTCTGATTTCACTTTAAGTAAAGATGTTTTTAATAGTAACTACTGTATGTACACCATGGTTTAAGGTGGTAATTGCTTGGGCCACACCCTCCCTTACTGCCCAAAATGTATGTATGGAGCTGGAATAGGATATTATTGAGTGATAAAATAAAGCCTAATAATTAAGCACTCATTGCATACTTGTTTTTTTGTTTGTTTGTTTGTTTGGTTAAAAAACAGCCACTTAAGCCACTTTAAGTTAAGAAAATTAAAAACACGTACTCATCCCATAAATTATTTCAGTCAGAACAGTAACAGTAAATATGGATTGGATCGCTACATCACTACAGCCACAGGTTGGGATGGAATGTGATCGTGTATCAACACGGACGGCCAAAAACCACGAGCCGAAACAGATACAACGGTGTTTTGATGACCGTTTCTCCGGGGAGATTCAATAAAGCCATCATATCCCCTTCTGTGTTTTACAACAAAAGACTTCCGTTTCAGAGCAGCTCTCCAGATTAGAGAATGCAAAATCATTTCTATCCAGAGATGACTCAGTTTCTCCGAATCTCTGCTTTCGTCACTTCCTCTCTCCCTTCCTCTCTGCCGTCTTCTCCAATCAGTGTTACTGTACTCTCCCCTGAGCCGATTAGCGCTCTCATCCTCCTGCCACAGCACATTCCTCTCACCTTTCCTTATTGACAGCAACCAGGTAATGGATCTTTGCAAATGTTAAGCATTATATTGCTCACATATTACCTGTCATTGTAAAGATAAACATAGCAGCATGAGCCCATTTTCAGTTCACGAGAGAAGAATGAGGCAACTTCAACTTCTAAGTGCAAATTTCTGCATTTTCATCCCCTTGGCTTGGATAGTGCTACATTCCCTTCCTTCTTCATCCCACCCACTCACTACGACGATGCTTTCACCATCTCCGGTGCTGAGAGAGGAAGGACGCAACGCAGGCTGTATTTAAAATAACAAGAAATCAAAATAAAACAAAGGTGACGCAGTATGCTTCAACACACAGGTAAAAAAAAAGTAATGCTGAGAAATAGGTCTCTAAACATGAATTTAAAGCCATCAAAAGAGATATGGACCAAACCATTACCCTTACAAGTATGTGTATGGATGTGTGCGTGCATGTTTGTGTGTGTCTGAGAGTAGCTCTGTGCTGGCAGAGAGTGGATTAAGGGAGATCTCTATAAATGGATCAAAAGAGAAGATAGCTAAGTATCAAAAATCATATTAGTGGTATTAGTGTGGAAAGGAGAAACATTTGTCCTCTAATGAGCAACATTAGGTATACACTGTGGAAATGGATTCGAACAAAAAACGACTAACGAAAAACGTGCGATAAATGTAGAAATAAAGGGTTTAAATGTGTGATTTTTTTTCAGATTAAAAATTAAAGTGACACAGCCCGCTCCAGACAACTGCACAGGCCTGACAGCAAAATCTACAAAAAGGCAATTATCTGAAGTCGAGAGTCCATTGCTCAGTAATCATTCCAGGGTTGAATTCAATTCAGTTTCTTTAAAGAGGTCAGTGTTTCATATACACGTCACCGTCTTCTATTTCCGCCCTAAACGCCGTCTCTTGTATATATATCTTCCAAATACTGGGAGTGATGAGGGTGGAGCACTTAAAAAGATAGGTCAGTGAGGTACTGTATCACAAGACAAATCATTCTGTGTATAGCCTCACGCGCCAGACTGTAAGAATTTAATAGAGAAAGCTTTAAATTTGTCTAAATGTGAATTAACTGTTCAGACTGAACAGATTAAAAAGGGATACTGGATGGATCAAATGATATGGTTCAAGATTAGCCTTTTCAAAGAAAGCATAAACTGCATATGCCAGTACTGGGATTAAATACAATGCTTACCAAACACCTTCCTACCTTGAGGCAAAGACGTTATGAACAGCGACACATTAGACCTAATGTCACTTCTTGTTGCTTTTTAGCTTTCAACCACTGCTTTTCCTTTCATTGGGTTGAAACATGTGTCACCAATACCTACATTTAAAACAAATATATATATATATATATATATATATATATATATATATATATATATATATATGATCTTCCACGATTAAGAATATAATAAACAAGCAGTACAGCTGGTTTTGACCGTTGTTCTCACCCACCTATGCTTTGGGTGACGGTCCTCAGTCTCTCCAGCAGCTCCCCGAGGGCCATTTCCTCCGTCTTCATCCACAATATCATCCTCCAAAGGGACAGCGGAAGACCAGCTGCCCAACAAAAATACACTCTCTTAGGAAGAAGAGACAGCTTGCCTGCTTTCTGCCAAACAGATCTTGAATGATGGTGAGGAGAACAGGGGAGGAAGGATGTGCGATGACAAGCCCTGCCGAGCAGAGGAAGACGGGGATGCAGCAAGGTAGTCTCTGCCTTGCTGCTGTCTAATTCAGCTCACCAATTCTTGGAGGAAGGTGAGATTTAAGACAAAGGGGGCGTGCCCTGCTTGGCAGCGCTCGGATATTTGTGAAAAATTAATGTTGCCGGGGATGGAGAGGGCGCTGCCGAGATGGATGGTGAAATGATGCTGAAGCTGCTGTGACAGCCCAAGCAGCAACGACGACGTGTCCACAGAGGGGTGAGGAGCAAAGGATGCCAGCAATGGAGATGGGGAGGAGCTGGAGGAGACAGCATCATTCACGCATGCATGTTTCAGCCTCAGCGCACACAATGGTGCAAACCTGTGCAGACCTGACAACAGAGGGGGGGAGGGGAAGGTTCACACAAACAACCAATCCAACAGTGACATCCAGTGTGGAGGAAAGGCATAACAGCTGCGTCATGATCCTCATAAACTTACACAGTGCTGCTGGTCATGCACCACTGATTATGCTGCATTGCCACCATGTGATGAAAAATGGTTATGACAAAAGGTGACTGGGTTCTTAACAACATGGTAAAAATTGTACAACAATTTGGTCACAATTTGGGGGGCTGTAAAAACAGACACCCTCCATAGATGGAAGGCCCGTGGTAGTTATTGAAAAAAGGCTGAACACATTGTTCAGAAGATGTTAATTAACTGCCATTTTGTGATACTTCATTGTTACACTTGGTATTAAAATTTAGAAACACTTTCTGTAAAGTAGTAGCCAAATAATTGTGTATACTTAAAAGTTTCCCAATAGTTATGCATATTTATATTTTCCATTTTGTAACAATCAGTCCAAAGTGGAGAAAACAATCATAAATGTTACATGAACATAAGCCTCTTCTTAGGGAAGCTCTGTGTGCCTGCTCCTCATCCTTGTGGTGTACTCTGCTTGTGAGACTGGGTCTCACTCAGGGGGCTATGGCTGTAACTCCTGTAACCAGACAAGTGCAGCAGCCACAGAACTGTAGTTCTCACATTTTAATTTCTGCTTGAGATGCAAGCAGAACAACACAGAAGCAGGTTGGCACAGTGACAAAAGAATTCCTGGGTAAAGCAACATCTGCAGAGGGCCTAAGTTAACACCCGTCCACTGATGTCAACATTTATATCATGCAAACCCAACAGGAGTCGCCCACTTTTGAAGATGCAAGTCACAAAGCCTGATAGTAGGAGCTCCACAAGCTTGACTGCTGAGTTCTTCCCTCTTCTCCACTACTAAAAGCATTAAAGGGATAGTTTGCCTCTTTCGACATGAAGCTGTATGACATCCCATACGAGTAATATTCTTTATGAATATTTTCTTGCCCCCGCTGCGTACTGTGAGCCGAGTTCTAGCCTCGTTTTGGCGTTGACAAAAGTAGTCCGGCTAGTTGGCTGGGGCTAAAAAAAATGAAGCGTTTTGCTTCTCAAAACAATATGCGTTCAAAAGAGTAATACATTTGCATCACAAAATCGTTCTCCAGGGAAAAAGTCAGACCTCACAATCGCTTGGCGCTATTTTCTCTCCCTTTGTATCACTGCGTACTGCGTGCTGCCACCTGCCGACAGCCGCACCTGTTACGGTGTTTACTGCTCGGTCTGCACGGTCTACACAGCAAACAAACTATCTCTTTAAGGAGCTCATCCGGGTCATTCCCCACAGGGACTACTACAACTGCAAGACCTCAGTATATTCTAGCAAAGATCAATCGTACTATTAGATGCTTAGTATAACTGCTACATTGCATTGATACATATTCTTTTAATAAAAAAAAGATTTATGCAAGATGGTATAATAGTACTTCTTACATTGGGTTGCATGCCTTCTTATTTTGCAAACAATCCATTGTCAAAGTGATCCCGTTTGTTAAGCTAAGTTCAAGAACAATTATAGTATGTCTTCAAGAAGTGATGGAGGGGGGAAAATCAACCATTTCAAAAACATGTGAGAACAGGTTCTCAGTATACAGGAGAACTTTGCAAATGCTTTGGGTGACAGGTCTGGACTGCAGGTAAAATGTAGCTGTACAAATACAGCACCTAGTCTATAGCTTTAGAGCCAATTCGATATTATGAAATAGGAGTGGTTTGCCATCGTCTTCCTGAGGTGAAAAAAAAAGGCATAGCCTAAATGACAGAAAAAGTTCAGTCAAAAGTTGTTTACACATTGCTGAACATCAACTGACTTCACAGATGTAACCCCACAAAAATCTGTTTTCTACACCTCAAATGCTATCCTTGTAACTGCCTTCTTATAGCGAGAAAGGCAACAGTCCAAGTGGTCATGACAGCGTGTCACTTGCAGTTAAAGTTGACATAACTGAATGTAATTCTGTCATCTTACACTTGCTTTTTATCTATTTTTCCAATTGTGACATAGCATATAATAGTATTTAAGCTTAAAAAGCTACACTATTTTGAGACAGGTGCAATTTGAAACCTAACAGCTTTACACTATAATGAGGAAGCAGTCTATGAAGCTTCAAAAAATGCCACAGCTAATGTAACTTTTGGTTCTTAACATCTGAAAGAAGTTGGAAAAAGGTGAGTTTACCAGACCTCTTCAGTCTGCGCGAGGCTCTTAATAGCACTTAGCTGTGTTAAGCTCACGGATGTTGCTGCTAACGCTTCTCCAGAGGAACCGCCTAGTTGATTTGTTGATGTAGGCATGGTTTTGACAATAAACAAATTATTACAAATAAAACCTTTACATTTCTTGTGCTATTTAACTCGTCCAACAAATGAAAGTTATGACAAAAAAATAGTTACATAGGATTGGCTCAGCCCAGCCAAAAAAGATGGCGCCGAAAAAGGATTGCGCATGCGCGACGTTTAACGGTTAGCCAGGTGCGTTAATTGTTGGGTGGGGTTCAGCTGACCAATTCTGATTGAGCAAATGATAATTCAATGGATAAAATGGTAACTTATGATGTTCATGATGGACTCCTGTGAAAAACAAACAGACAAAAAAAAATAAGACCACTGTTTTCACTCTTTATTACAAGCAGAATAACAATACAGTGCTTTGCCCTCATTTGCTACAGACAGGCTGGCAAAAAGTCAACAATGTGAACTTTTTAAAATCTTTATCCAAAAAGGAAAAGGAAAAAAAAAAAAAAAGAAAAAGTAATTTCTCAAAATCTATTTAATAATACAAATAGTGCCATACTAAAGGTATGATATGAAGCGTGCTGCTTGGAGCACAGCAGTTGACATTTCAGACCTTTGCCAAGCTCAGGAGTGACAGGATGAGCACCTGCTGTTGTGCTGATGGACTTAGAAAAAGCAGTTTGACATTCTGATCAGCAATAGAAGGCTGGTGTGATAAACCCATAGAGACGGAGGCTGACACCTACAGACACGTTCATTCCTAGTCAAGTTATTTGGTCACTTTTTTCTTTTTTTCACCCACTACAATCTTCATAGAAAAATAACTTGTGAGGAAGAGTGAACTATAAACTCCAGTTGAAAGACAATAGACCTTGTTTTTAAGGGGGAAAAAAACGATCTGTTGTAAGACAAAGTGCAGTGTGTAGGACTATTAGGTAAGTCTAACAAATCATATAATTTATGTTTTGCTCTCATTTTGGTTACAAACTTGGACACACATATTCTAACAGAGTTAAAATATAATATTCTTTTTTGAGATACAAAAGTAACACAAGAAATATTCACAATGGACCAAACAAGAATGACTAAAAAGAAAAGTGAACATTTGAGCACAAAATTCAAGGACTTCGAGATAGTAGAAAAATATGTTTGCAGGATAACCATAAAGAATTCCCCATCGAGTAGTGGAAAATTGACTTTACAGGATTGATGTAATAGAACTGGTAGTAGACATTTAGAATAAGTTTGGACACATTATGGCAACAGCACAGTGAGGTTGGACACAGCACAACGAGCACTGAGGTCTCTCCTTTAAAACAACTGAGGTCAGGATGTTGAGCCCCCCGTGTCCCAACACTTGTGGAGGCTTTGAGTGAAAACTGAGAGGGTCAAATCCAGACCTCCCTTCAAACAATTAAGTCATCTGTGCCCCAGTAGAAAAATACTGAACGCCCATTATTAAATCTATACAAGTTGGCAGATGGTGATGTGTATGAAAATAAACTGTATCGAGATACAAAAATGCTTCAGAATCTCACATTCAAGACTTCCAGAGTCAGTCACATGCGATGTAACCGGACAGATATGCTTTGGAAAAGGAGGACTTCAGAAATGCTGTTAGAAATGCAGAGAAGAGCTTCATCCATAATGAGCTACATTCTTCAGCTGGAGGGCATGATGGACAAATCAGTTCAACATTCTCATCGATTTGATTGTGACATCGCCGATTCAAGTCTCCCTCCTACGTACCACAAGCTGTATCTATAGAACTATAACACTCCTTCTTACTACAATATACAGCAAAAACCTTTTAAGTTACATCCATACATAAAACAGTGACTGACATCAATAATTTAAGAACAATACGAGAAAAACTTAATGCATCACAGAGACAACCCCTTATAACATGACCACGTGACATTAGCATTCTGACATTAGCGTTTGCATAACACATAGCATGGCAGCAAATACACAAGCACATTGCAGTGGTGAGGGGTTAGCGAGTCATTTAGGACATCCATAAATCAATACCTCATCAGTCCCGGGCTGTTACCCTATATGGCCACATGGTGGCAGCAGAGGGTAGACTGTGCTCACAGTTGGGAGAAAGAAAAGGTGCCCTGGTGTGTTCTGTGATGAATGATGTATGGGACAAAGGGGGGGATAAGGAAGAATAGATCAGCATGCAGTGATAGATCCAACATGCTACACTGACAGACGAGAGAAGCTTGACGCCATCGTGAGGGTAAAAGAGTAGAAAGGGGAACCACAGACACACTGTACCAGACATGTATGCCCTCTGAATCTCCTTTTACTCTCACAAATGTGTTTAAATTGATCTACTGAAAATAGTATCTGTGAATTAAGGCAGGGTGGCTAAAATACTGCACTTCCCTCTTGAGTTTCTCCTCATTCTCCCCCTTCCCCCTTCAGCTGATGAGTATGTGTGTGTAAGGCTTTGTAATACACCAATTCCGCTAATCTTTTTTTTAAACGTCTTTCTCCTTTGGCTCCTAGTCTGCTGCTGCGTACCTGTAAGGCAAAAGTGTGTCACATACAAACATACAATAAAACAGGCAAATTCATGCGTACTCTGCGCACATGCACACGCACTCATACCTAAAGGGCTAAGCTTGATGGCTACCCCTTACTTGGCTAGACCACGTAGTGTACATGAATGTTTTCAACAAACAATTACAAAGAAGCAAAAAAAAAAAAGGATATGACAGTAGAGGAACAGGCAACAGGATGCGAGACTGAAAACGAGGACAGGGTGTACAAAATTGACTGGTCAAACGTGACAGTTCCACAGTGCAATGACACCATCGCACATTTTCAAAATGAGTTTGAGCAGAAACTTTGATGAGACTGGGGCTACCCTGAAACAGAAAAGTGTGAGAATGAGGAGTCAGGGCAATACTATCTAAAAGGTTGTCCACTCAGGTGTAGCCCAGAAAATGCACATGATGAACTGAGCATGGAGTGTCCATGGGTCTGAGGTGTGTGAACACGTTTGTTTTTGTTCTCTAAATGCTTGATCCATGCAAATGCGGATCTTGGTCGCACATCTTGGGATTCTTTTTTTTTTTTTTTTTTTTAATCTAACGAGAATTCCCCGTACACATTAGTTTCAGAGACTGGTTTTGCTTTCACACAGATGTCTCTGGTCCCGGAGCATAGTAGGCGAATCCTGCCCCTGAGAGACGAAGCATGTAGGGGCTGAGGGAGCACACGTCTGCCCCTCCTCCTTCTGCCAAGTGGGCAAGGAGTTTCTGGGGAAGAGGACCAGACCTGCGGAGGGACAGCGTCTCCACCGCGCCGAGGTGGAGGGGAGAGGAGTCAGCGCTCGTGCCTTTGTGGGACCGACGAAAGGCCAGAGGAGTCAGCTCGGCCACGCTGCCCGGCAACAGCTTCTCGCGTTCCTACACAGAGACGGGAAAAGTGCCATTGTAAAGGAAATTCAAGAACAGAAAAGGACATGAAGAGAACAAAAACATGCACAACATTTAATGAAACTTTGTGAATGGCAACGGATGCGAGAAGATGAGATGCATTAAGATAAAAGTTGAGGTTATTTTCAGAAGGTTTAATAATAAGTCTTTTTTGGATAGGTTCACATTGAGCTTTAATGATGCATGACAAATGGTCATGAAACCTTTGGTCGAATTTATGTATGGATGATGTTATTGTTATTATTAATGTTGAGTATTATCAAATCAAAACAAGAAACCCTCTGAAAACTCACTTAATGATTAACAGTTGGGTTAGATTAAGCAGGCTCATGGAGAGGAAAATAAGATCACACTTGCAATCCCGTTTTCCAAAACCAGATGTCACCAGTTTATCGAGTACACTTCGGAGGGGTTTGCCAAAGTGCTGTTCACCTCGCTTTGTCTCTAACACCTGAGTCAGATTAAGTAACCTGCTCAAAAAGGACTTTGTTACAAGGTAAAAAGAAATCCAAGCAAGTCTGTGTTAACCCACTATTAGAACTAGACCTCACATCCAAGAACCTTCCCTTTGAGTCCCTCGACTGACTTACTTTTGTAACTTTCTTAAGCCAAAACCCAGGACCGAGAAGAGGAAAAAAAAAACAACAAAAAAAATAAATAAATCACAAGCTCCCACTCTTTGGAGCCTATGTGACAAGTGGCAAAATAATTTAAGAAGCTCGGCGTCCAAAAAAAGATAGGATGAAGTTTCTCATTTGGCAGCATCCCAGATCAAGTTAATTCCCATCCACAAGTGAGAAGCACAACCCGCTTTGAAAGTGGAACTGCAGAGTTAATAAGGGATTGCGATTCCTGAAAGTGAGATTGACAGAAGGAAACTTCTCGTGGGAGAAACACTTATACAAGCCGAGCCCCCCTCAAGCCGGAGCCACAGCATGACTCCACGCCGCATGCAATGCAGAGCAGCAGAAAGCATCACGGCAGCAGCAATAAGAACACGACACCCCACTGTCAACGCCCTCCGAGTGCTGTTACCATGGTGACCTAGCCCACCTACTGGTGGGCGGGGAACTCTATGGTTTGCTGAGCGGGGTGCTGTGGCTGTGAGACGTCATGGAGTCATAGGTCCTGGCAGCTTTTTCGCCACCGTCTCCCCCACAGGTCCTATCAGGGTGAAGCGGGTCCCTCTCATTCCCTCCCCCTCCACCAGAGGGGCCAGGAGCCACACTGCCCTCCGAGGCCCCCACTGTCCTTACCTTCTGCGGACAACGTTAAAGAAAAGGTGAGAATGGAATCTGCACAGATCTTGAGCGCTGTATCTAGCAATACTCAGACTGTATCTTGGTCTACTTGGAGCTGACTGGAGTTTTCATCTACTGGCACTCCAAATGGGTTTTGGAGAATTTGATCATACGTTTGCAGAATTTGATCATACATTAGCAACCATCCATCCAGCGAAAGAGGGGGGACTGTGGAGGGTTTCTTTATGTCCAAATTTTGCATTAGAGCTTCATTGTTTTACACACCCTGTTTTTTATAGGGCTCTAACAGGGCAAATTTAGTGCATCTCCCCTTAACTACAATTGGTCACTGCATTTTGACTTCATATCATATCCCAGTGTGTCTTTGGAGTTTTCTAGGAGATTTGTTCAATTGCTTTCTAACTTCACGAACACATATCAGAGTGATGAACATGAACAGGGCAAAACAAAATAATGCCACGAAGCTGAAAAATACATGGAAACCCAAACCTCGGTGTAAGTTTTGAGACGTTTGTTTAAACTGGACTCGTGAAATCGTTAGGATTGTTGAGTTTATACAAAAAAACCAAGAGAATGCCCTTCTTAATTTCCCTGAGTCGACACAGTCAAATGCCTCATCATTATTCCATAAACCGTGTTTTCAGTTTAAAATTACAACCCCCATTTTCTCAGAATGTTGGAGTACTACGTCGAATGCAGATAAAAACAATTACATCATTTGCTAATAAATGAGACCATATAATTATCAACAGAGTACAGAGACAACATATGTGTTGTACGTGATTTGGCATTTTCTGATTAAAGAAAACAATATCTTCCCTGCAATAGATGCCATCTTATTGGAATCTAATTGTTGCTTTAAAAGCCATTAAAGATGGCCTCACAGATGTGCAAGTTACCTTGGCCACGCCCTTTCACGCACCCCTATGATATTACAGAGGCTGACTTCTGGTTAGCCAGACAAAAGGACCCTTTGCTGCTAGACCTCAATCAATTTTAAGAAAGCTTTTAAACAAGAATCTTTTTTGCAAGCTCTTCCATTTGCAGGGTAGAGTTTTAACCTGAATTTGTGGGTACATATAGTCTTTTTTTTTTAACAACTGAACTGTATCTGAAGATCACAGCTATACAGTACTGTATATACTGTGCTATACAGCTGTATTCAACGTGGTCCTGGTTGTGTAAAGACACTGCTTTAGAATTTTTTTTATTTTATTTAGACTACACACCTTAATTGATGAAATGCCCAAACACTTCCTCATCTCTACTTTTGAAGCATTCAATCTTTTGCTGCCACATCCCAAGTTTTTTAGGGGGTTTATTTTCCACAAAACATTTTACTGGCATCAAAATTGGAACAGAGCGAATATTTTTTCTGATTGCCAGATTGCTTTTGCACTTTTTTTTTTTTAGTTAAATACAAATTTTTCTTGCTTTTTCAATTAGTCGCATTTTGTTTTTGTTTTTTTAATTTACATTTCACGCAGCCACTATCTTTTTTTTTTTTTGCAATTGGGATCGTATTTAAATAGCAGCCACTATTCATACTAAAGCATCTAGACTAATGAAAACTTTTGATTTTGGCCCAACAGCGGATAACCAATTGGTTAATCACTTAACTGCAATAAAGAGAGGCAACTGTGCTGGTGTTTTTATCCGGGAGACATTCTGCAAGATACTCCTGAAAACCTGTGACAGCATCCGACCAAATTTGATATACAATCATGGGAAAAAGTGATCATGTATGACAAAGAGACAACATGAAAAACACGGCAAGAGGATGGTGTGGAAGTGCAAGAAACGTTTTCAGGGAGGATGAGAAGGCATACAAAAACAAATGAGGAGGAGAAATGACAATCACAGAATGCAACAAATGTAACCTGGATTACAAACCAAACGGTGTCATTAACAGCTGCTTAGTTTTACGTTAGGAAGGGTGTAGGGACAAGTGATTTACATTGGGCCATGCCACCATGCACACAGAGATGAGGGCTAAAAGAGAGTCACCTCCTCTTCCTGCTCCTCTCTCGTCTCTCTGGGCCAATCAGAAACTCATTCTGCTGGAGGACTGAGAAAGCATGAAGATGGTGGAGGGCTCCACAGTAAGGCACGGACGGGTGGACTGCGGTTACAGCGAAAAGAGCGTGCGAGTGCAGGGGGCCGAGTCACAACCACACAGGAGCAGTAGTGGAATGCAAAAGAGGGGGAAGGGAGAGGGGATGATAACAAAGGGGCAAGAGAAGAGCAAGAAAAGAGAGGATGGCGATAATAAGGAGAGGGAAGATCGGGTTGAGAAATGGGAAGAAGGAGCAAAAGGGAACGGTGTGAATTTTGATTACGGTGATCCATTAGGGTGCAGTGAGAAGGGAGAGAAAAGGGGGAAAAAAGAGCACAGAAGGAAGAAATCTATCAGACCTTTCACTCATTTTTCCATTCATTGTGAAGCAAGTGGGTAAGGCTAAGCCGCAAACAGGAAGTCAGAATAAATCAAGCCGACGCTCAATAACAATATTACGCACCAAAATATATTGCCGATTTTCTTTTAAGAAAGGCAAAGCCCTAAGTAGTCAATGGTTAATGGCTTTAGTGAAGCGTTTAGTTAATACAAGAATGAAAAATTCTAGAACAAAACCGTGTAAAATTGTCTCTGTGGGGGTTCTACCTGTGCACGTTCGGTGGCTGTGGGACAAACAGCCCTGCAGAGAACCTTCTTGATGACATCTGGCAGTAAACTGACTGTGATGAGGAGGATGATGCTCAGCCAGGCCGGTCCGCTGGACAGCATCTGCATAAAGACGTAGTACATCCTCTGGTAGTTCAGGAAGGGCCTGAGCAGCAACGAGAGAGGCAGAAAAGGATTCCCAAACTGGACCAGTTAATAGAAACTTTACGGACGCAAGTTGAATCAAAGGATATCGTTACCAAATGATGCCGCCCCACAGGAGAGAGAAAATAACATAGAAAAGCAGCGATCCCCAGATGACAAAGTGATTGATCCAAGTCCAGTGATGTGTATCCAAGGCAAGCTAAAAACAAAGAGAATATATAAATAGTAAACACTAAACTAAGGTCCATGGCATTACCTACAGTATTCACTTTTTGTGGAAAGTGTTTTCTCCAAAGAGAAGCACTCACACACACCTTGAGCGTAACGGTAAACACCAGCACCGTAAAAACAAGCGTCCCAAACGTCCAGTTTCCAAACATCTGCGAGGGACGAGAAGAAGAAGAAGGTTAGCGGCCACGCACACACACACCATGAGTAAGAGAACATCCTATGGTTTTACAGCGCATCTTTAAAAATATATCCTTAAAAGCATGGCAAGGAGTGATCCGTTTAAAAAAAAAAAATAATAATAAAAAAATATGTATTTTCTCAACTTTCATTTTAAGGTTGGTGGCCAATAAGCGAAAAATACTTTCACATCTTCTAGCATCCATATCTATCTACTTGCTGAAATCCTAGAAAGGTTTAAGCTGACATCAGGAGTGAACAGATGGGATGGGAATATGAAAGAGGCATGAGGGTGGAGACATAGGGAGGTCAAGGCATAGAAACTGGCGAGCTTATGCAACGGCTACAGCTGCACGTTGGTACCATAAACACCTACCTTTGTTAAAATCCCTACCTCTATTACTACTTTATGAATGAGTGTAAGAGTTCTGGCACAAACACATGGACGCACGAGTACACACAAAAAAGCACGAAAACAGTAGACGGAAAAAGACAAACAGATGTTTGATCTAAATCTGCACCACTTATTAGTATTGATTTATTTGCTACCACAATGAAACACAAGGATAATGTGGGGAAGCATCTAAGATTTCTACTATGTCAGTGGAGTAAGTTCGGGTACTGTGCAGGATTCAGGGATTTACAGAGATTGAGGGGGGGGGGGGGGATGGAGCACCCGAAACTACACATCCAAATGAAAGGGCATGGATGATGCGAAGAGAGGAAGGATGAAACCGGATGAAACGGTCAAACTGAAATCAAACAACTGTAAGACAGGAACTAAAAGGGCATGAAAGACAGAGAGAGCTGACAGGGAGGGAGACAGGCTTACCATCTGTGTGTTGGTGGTCATAAGCTGAAGAGGAAGAAGAAGAAGAAGAAGAAGAAGAAGAAGAAGAGGAGGAGGAGGAAGAAGAGAGGAGCAAAATAAAGAGCGAGGAAGCAGAGAGAAGGAGGGGGAAGAAAAGAGAAAAGAATCAGGACAAAAGGTAAAATGAATTTCAGGATGTTTCAACTTAAAAAACAGGACCAAAGACAATCAAAAACAGTTGACATGATACAAATTAACAATACAGAGAAAGATGCTATTGCGTTGTCGATATGAATGGAGATCCAATGTTGCTGACCTATGGGGGGGGGGGCTCAGGACAGAGTCTTTACTGTTACGGAACTATAGACACAAAAACACGACCACAAAGTCAACCCACTGCACTTGGAAGAATCTAGTGACGCTGAGCAAGTGTTCATGAAGACTTCATCTCCATTATCCTCTCTTGGATATGTCACCTCAAACACCACGTAAGACACTACCGCTGTTCTGTTGGTGCTCTATTCCCAAAACAACTGTTTTCACTGCCTCCGTTGGCCCAGACACAGAGGCTCACCTGGCCATTGCTGGTAAAGGTTGTGTTGTCAAAGAGGAAGTAGGCACCAAAGAAGAAGATGACGGCGTCAAACACCCCCAGGCACGTCCAGTACAGGAACACAGGCCAGCGGAGGAGGGAGTTCTTTGCAATGTCCCTGGTGCGGAGCCACAAACCAAAATCATATTGCAGTAGTCATAATCGACAAACAAACCGCCATTTCTAACTAACAGAGCCACCGGGGAGAAGACAATGTCTTCTGACCTCACCTGTACAAGGAAGGCTCCCTCTTCAGAGTCTCCACGGTGACGTGCTGCTCAACCAGGCTGTACAGGAGGATGGGGAGTGAGGTGAAGCTGATGTTGTACAGCGTCAAATACGCGGTGTCATATAGAGGCTGTGGAGGGAATGCCATATGAATGGTATTAGACATCCAGAAATGAAAGGCCATCTGTGCCACAATCAGAAAGCATATATAGTATACTTCTTGGTTATCGTTACCATTCTTTTAGTTATGAACTGGTTAAATGCTCCACTTAAGTTCACCAGATTGTTCTTAACTTTGACAATTTCATGGTGAAGTGCAAGTACCAATAACTGGGTTTATGAGAGCTTTTTCGCTGTAAAAGACTGATAAACAAGACTGATGTAAGTCTGTGTGCCAGAGATAAAAAAAAAAACCAAAAAAACAACTCATTAAAACGCTCAGCAGAGTTGAGCAAAGAGACAAAAGTCAGGTGATTATTCTTTCACATTACAGGTCATCATTCCTTAATAAATGTGAACGCCATTTTCTGCCTACCGCCAATTCCGACACAGTGTAAAGTACTAACCTGCTGGGAGAACCCACAGTAGAACTGATACAGGAACTGAGGAAAGATGAAGCATACATTCTGCGAAGATTTAGGAGAAGAAGGAAAAAAAAAAAGCAGGGAAAGTGATAAGCTTGTGACAAGTACAAGTGAAGCGATTTCAAGAATCTAAAAATGCAACTATCTACACATTTCTGTTTATGCACATTGTGCGTTATGAATTCACTGAGTGGGCCGCAGCGAGTTGGCATGCCAAGAAAAGGAAGAAAAAAAAAAAATGAATCAGTTGGCAGGTGCCCCGCTCGCTGCGGCAGCCGCCCACACTGATCCTTACGGCCGTGAATCCAGCAGAATGTCGCACTGGGGATTCATGAATCCAGTAATCTGTCAGAGTAGCTGAAAAATCTGTTTCTTTGTTTGTGGGAATGAATAAAGTGTACAAAAATGAGTGAGCCTCTACCTTGTAGAAGAAGTACTGAACAAGCTCAGCAATTCGGATGTAGTAGTAGTGGCCGTGAACGAGTAGCATCTTCTTCAGGTGTTTGAACTTCGGGATGGCGTAGTCACTGTTTCTTGCTGCCTGCCGGCCTTCTTTACCCATGATGCCTGAGGGCAGAAAAATACGTTTAAAAACGATCTAGGATTTAATATCAAGTGTAAAAAAACACTATTATATTCGAAATATCCTGCAACAGCGAAGATTTGCCATGACTAATCTCCAAAAATGTTTGGTTTACTTTGAGCGTTTGTGTAAAAACTGAAATATCGGTCCAAGTGGCGTCTTTCTACTCATTCTTCTCACAAATATCGCCATCGGAGCAGGCTTTCGAGGTAAAAGTTTGAATCAAAATTAGCCGTCGTTTGAGGCGATGGAAAGAACTCACCGATGCCCACATGTGCTTCCAAGATCATACTGACGTCGTTGGCGCCATCGCCAATGGCCAGGGTTATGGGGTGCTCCTTGGAGGCTTTGATTAGCTTCACAATCTGACAAAAAAGAAACCCATTTCAATCACTCCGACTGCATCATTTAGGAGGATTTTCCTGGGTATGTCTGCAAAAATTAAAGCAACTTTTTTTCCACCTGTGCTTTCTGTAGCGGAGCCATACGACAGCAGAGCACAGCGCTACAGTTGCGACAGATCTCTAGAAAGATCTCCCTGTAGTTGCCGTGGCCAGCGCCCTCCTTGTTGGCCTTTAATACTGCAGAAAGAGTCGCTCCGTCGATAATCAGACCAAAGTCGAGGCAGTCTACTGACAATCTGTGAGATCATACCGCAGACCGGTTAACAGGGATTTAGTGTGTATTTGTCTACACAACAAAGTGAGCAGAAGTCAGATCCACACATTCTGTAGATTGTGATTATGCGATGCAAGGATCCGAAACAAACACCAGGTTGTGACTTATCAGCTGCAAACATCATTCCTTACCCAGAAATGGAGCGTTGTCTGAGGACAGTCCTGTTTAGTTCAAAGAGAACATCGTGCAAGCTCTGCTCCTCGGTGCGTTTCTTGGTCAGCTCGAGGATCTGGGTGCTTCGACGAAACAGCTTGCTGGCGTAGCACGTGGCAGCCGCCGTTTCCATTTTGTCCCCCGTGAGGACCCACACTTTTATCCCGGCCTTGTGCAGCGACTCGATGGTGTCTGCAGCTTTTTCCTGGAGCCTGTGCATCAATAAGTCAATAAGTGTCCCAGCCTCCACTGAGGTAGGGTGAGTTATCCATCAGACCTTCAATCAATCTATTACCAACTGGTGATAACTTATCAATGCATGACCACCCCTGTCCTTGCCCATCAGCAGTTTATCTATTAGGAAATTAAACTGTCAAGCAGTTGATCAATCAGTCAGGGTCAATACTGAAGTCTATCTTATCAGCACACAAAAACATCCCATGTTATCAGACAAAGGAGAGTGAAAGAAAAGGAACAGAAACAAAAGGCAAAGCAGTATTAATAGTAAGTCACCAGTGAAAGCTCACACAGAATCTTTTTATGCCCTCATGAGTCATGAAAATACTTTGAAGCTAGCTTAATGATTCATTAATCTCCCCTCTGTCCCCCTGCTGCTGCACCATTTCTAAATCTTTCCCTTCCCCTCACTCTCTCTCACACATCGACCAACCTGTCCTCCACTGCTGTAGCACCCAGAAGGACAAAGTCTCGCTCAATGATGTCATAGGCCTGCGCCAGCCTCTGCTCCCTGTCCTGCAGGGCCAGTTTGGCTTCGGTCAAGTGATGACACGCTTCCTGATATTCAGACTCAGACAATCTTCGGTAGGCGACGCACAGAGTCCGCAGCCCCTCCTGGTTTTGTAGTTAAGACAGAGACAGTTTAACAGATCATTTAAGTCAGGATCCAAGTTTGGTTGATCAGCGTGAGCTTTTACAGTTGCCACTGAGGACCAATGCAAAGCCAAAATAAAGTGTACATGCTAACAAGCAATTGTTTCTAACCACATCCAGTGATAGTGATAGGACTAATTTATAGTTGGTAGGGGTGGGACGATATGCTTTGGTCACGATTCGATTGTATCACGATTCTAAGGTACCGATTCGATTTGTATCACGATTCTTGATAATTGCGATAGAAATCAGTAATTGCAATTTTCTTTTCCTTCTTAAAAAACAAACAAGTTGAATCATACACTTCTAGAATGAATGTCGTTCCCATAAACAATGCACATCACACTGAGTCAGTCAGTCCAGACAAAAAGAGGTACTTAACATGTTCAGCATTTTTTAAAGTTTACAGTTACAAAATGAATTGAAATGTCCACACGACACAAATGTGGGCTAGTCTTAACATAACTTAATGTAATGAATTGATTAAGTTTTTCTGGACATGGATATGACGTAATATAATCGATTCCGGGGAGAAAAATCGATTTTTAAAATCATCCCATAAAAAAGAATCGCGATATTAACATGAATAGATTTTTTCGCCCACCCCTAATAGTTAGTGCCCACCAAATATTCCATTCTCATTTTAACAACTTTAAAGCTCTGTAAGTTCTGTCTGTATGTCAGCTAACCCCACTGCCAGCAGACGTTCTGAGGCCGAGTTTCATGGCACCCAGCGAAGAATTAGACACAGGCATAGGAAGAAAGCAGCATATTTTGGTGTGATCAAAGGGGAGGATAGTTTTCCCCCCCCCCAACAGCAGCTATTTTACATGCATACTAGACAGCTACCTGTTAGGAGGCAGACCATCTTTGTCTATTTGATCAAATCTCAACATTCAAACTCCCTAAAGAGCCACGCTTTGGGTGTGTGAGCAATCTGCACCAGGCCCTCATCTCGTTTCTCAGTTTGTACATTCTCGACTCCCTTCCCTCAACTCCTAATCTCTCCCACCTGCGGTGAGCAGAGAAGAAAGGAGTCCACGCAACAGGCATTTAACAAAAGGAGACTTCCCAGTTTCAGAGCTGTCGCATATCAAACATACCATGTGGCTCTGCTGTATCAGCCTAGCGCTGTATTTTATAAACTGCTGTCAGAGTCAGATCAACTTTAAATAGGATTCATGGCAACTTCTATCTTGACTTTTAATTCAATTCACATCTTGGAAGAATGTAGAGCATGTGTCATGGATGCCAAAAGAACATCGGCATCGGATACACGAGACTCGTGCATCCTCTTTTATAGCTCCTCCAACAAGCCTACTCTCTCTTCCATGAGCATTTCAAGAATTGACTAATCTTTCAAGTTGCTGTACTGATTTTGATAAGTGCGTCCCAGGCAGGTGGACAGAGGACGAATGGAGTGAATCTGGAGTGAGTCTGGATGCCTGGTCGTACTTCAAAGTAAGTCAGCAAGATTAAGGTGACAAAGTCTCAAATCTATACTGGTTGTAGGTTTGCACAAACATCTTTTAATTCAATCAGTAAGCATGGATGAAATTACGGAGTAAAATTCACTGTGCAGCCAATGTTATATGCGAGCAGTCGTGAAACAGCAAATATGTTCAGGGGACACGCTTTCTGCCTCTTTATCGTGGTTTCTAAAAAGCCTTTTTGCCCCGTTACCATCTCAATTTGTAACACCCGGGAAACAGTTGACTTTGAAACAAGGGTTTTAGGAATTATAAACTTCATCTAAAAACATTTAGAGTAAAATCTAAGAGTCCCTTTCTGTTGAGTTTTTATTTTCCAAAAGCACTCATTGATGTTACTCTGAAAAACTGTTACTCATAGTTCACTTTTAACCATCTAAATATTCAATTCTTTAATCCAAGGATGTGAAAAACACATCACAGCATGGACGCTGTGTATCATCAAAGCCGCAGCCTGTCTGTGCTGGCCAAAATGTCCACTTACAACAGCATTCTGCTCCACTCGGGCTTTCACTTGCTCCACCTTTCCAGATACCACCCGTGGAAAAATGGATGAGTCAGCACCTTTACAGAACAGCAGGTAGTCTCCTGAAACACACACACACACCAACAAAAAAAACCACACTGTAACGAACTGCTGGAGGAGGCTTGCATCTTAATGATGCGTGCGAACGCATCTTACCTGAGCTCGACTTGACAATGACGCTCATTCTCCTCCTGACAGAGTCAAAGTTCAGCACATGGAGCAGCTCAAACCTGAAGGTGTTGGCATAACAGGGGGTTATCCTCTTGTGAACTTTCTAATTCATCTTTCATTCATTTCTACCTTTTGACTGAAGACTCATTTCTACTCGCACAATATATATGTATATATATATTTTTATGTGCACCGAGGCCTTTTCTCTCAATCTATTCATTTTCCCTGTTTCTGCCTGTTAAAAGTCAGCATTGGTGATGTGAAAAATATATTTCATGAATTTCGTGTTTGATCAGGCATTGAACGATGCCATTTGACAAATAACGACCTTCAAATTAGAAAGAGATGCAGAAAAATGTTTGCCAGGACTTGGCAAGGTTGTTGCGTTTGAGTCTTAGATTTCCTTATGAAAGGTTTTAAAACAGTAAATGAAAGAAGACTTTAGATACTTCTGCCTTCCCTTTGCCTCCGAAGTCTCCGCAACTGCTGGATGAACAGCGCACCCCTCCCCTCTGCAGCTACCTTAAAATAGCTCACTATTGACAGGCTACTGCTGAGAGCTATGGCTGGCGAGGACACTTACACAAACACACACTATAGATCAAAACATTCGGCACTTTCCACAACCCCCCCCCCTCTCCCCTCCTCTCCGGTGGAGTCTTACTTTCATCTATTCTCACTCATCAGTTTAAGCATTTTGATCCGATTGAGTGGGTCTTTGGAGGTTGCAGGTTTTTGTAGCCTCTGTCGAACATGTAACACTAGCTGAGAGCTAATTCCTCTCTGTATGAACACAAATCCATCAACTGGATTAATCCTGATTTATCGCCTGTGGTGTAACCACGACAGACACTTAGTAAACTAACCTTTCAATCTCATCATCCTTGTTGAGGATCTCCATGTAGTTATCTTTCAGTCTCAGATAGGTGTAGCCCAACCTGGCGACAAGAGCAGAAGGAAAGGATTCACGAGAGCGTAACGGAAAGTGTCCGCGCACACCATTACTCACTTTTGTCCCAACTGGAGAGGCTAAAGGTGTTGTTACACTTTGAGCTAAACCTGAGCTCAAACATATGCAGAACAGTGTGCAGATCTGTAAAAGCAATTCAACAGAGCAATATCTTGTAATGGTGCATGCGTTTACTGCTACTCCAACCGGACTGGAAACAGCACCGCGTTTAAAACAAGAAAACAGTAAAGGTCTGTGATGGTGTGGAAAAGCGGCTTCAGGTAGCAGTGAAAAAGATTGGATACATTCTGGGAGGTCCGATGGGATTTTAAAGTCAAAACTTCCAAATTGTTGGGGGAAGCAATTGCTTCCTCCCTTGTCTGTGCAATTGAGGTTTGGAAGTGGTTTATCAGGAATGCGATTTTTTACAGAGATGTGCGTCGCTATCTCGTATTACAGCAAAACTTAAGACAGGACCAGTCTGGTGGTGTCTTTTTAAACACATAATTATTGACAATCTGAACCCACAAAGAAGTCTTGCTGCAGGAATATATTTTTCTGTGCATTTCCGATATAATAGGATCATAAAGTTACCAGTCAACCCAACAAATTCTCTTTCATGGTGAGCCAAGCAGCATTGCTGACTTTGGGGAACATCCCAGGTTATGGAGTAGCAGAAGCTAATATTACTGAATTATGCTAAATGACTGCCTTTTTTTTTTTTAAACTTTTCATAGATAAACTCAACTGCCCTTTTCACGATTTCTCCAAAGCATCTTTTTTGGCAGCGTACAGCTCTTACAGGTCCGTACTCAGACCACTTTAGTTCTCCATATTTTATCCACCACAAAATTTAGTCCAACTCCAAGTTGTTTTTTTTTTGGAATTTCAGCATGATTTACAGACTTCAGTCACACATCTTTCAAAGCCTTTTTTTGTGTTACATAAATCACAAATTCATTTAGAGCTTGTGCTGATGGTGTTCTAAATTCAGCTGGGGATGGCTGTGACTAGGTGCAACATTGAAGCCACATTAAGTGCACACTAATAATTTGTAGACTGCCATTTTTCAGCCGGAAGTGATCGGATTTGGGGGAGCTAAGGAGTGATACTTGAAAGCCGAGTAGTCAATGGTCCTTACATCTGTCAAATTATTAAATCATTTTCATGAGGACCACTGGCACACTGATAAGAGGAGTTAATCTATCTAATAAGAGCACAATGACCTAAAAATTCTGTTGCAACAATAGAAAAATAACATTGCTCACGTGTTTGCGCCCGTTTACCTTTTCATTCCCTCTACCAAAGCCACCTCATCGGGGGAGGAGGAGATGTAGAAGGAGGTGGGCCTGCCCTGATGGATGCCCCTCTTGATGCCATCCACCGTCTCCTCCTCCTTCACCTGCACCGTGTGACACAGACACAGCGCCCGGAAAAATAGGTCCTCGTATTCCTAAAGACGCAGATGCATACAGAGCCATGCATCACAGTTCCTCTTTACATCATGTTGGCAACAGGCAAGTTCAGTGCATATTTACATCATCGTGACATCAAAGAGAAACAAAACATCACGCTCGTTCCCGTTTTGTTTCGAATTTAAACTAATCTGCTACATACTGCTGTAAGTGCAAGAGTCGTCGGTTTTTCTGTGCACCTCAGGAACTTTTTTTCCCTTGTAAGCGAAAACCATATATCAGAGATTGATTGTTTCAGTAAAGAAATATGGCTAATCTGAAAGAATTTCCACAGTGCAAATTGATTTATTTCCTCAAATTAAGTAGCAGAGTGAGCAAAGCCACACATCTGCTCAGGCTGAGCTTTGAAACGTACTCTCCTGTATCCTCCAGGTGAGGAGTCGATCATGTCTATACTGGAGGCGGCACTGAGGATTTGGCCGTTGCAGATTGCATGTGGGATGTAGACGTTCCCATCAACGCAGCATTCGATAAACTCCATGTTGTTCTCAGTCAGAGTGCCGGTCTTATCAGTGAAAACATACTCCACCTGTGAGCGAGGAGAGAAAGGGGTGAAGGAAGGGCATGTTTACACAAACTTTACATGAAGGTGTGAATGCAAATTTTTTTTTTTTGTGCAGCTGGGTGACGTACCTGTCCCAGCTCTTCGTTCAGATCGGAGGTGTTCACCTGTGCACCCTCTCCCAGCTCTTCATCGAACATCTCCTCATCCCAGGTGATGAAATAGGAGCCCAGAAACTTCTGCATCTCCACGGTTACATACATAGACACTGGGATGATATAATTAAACAAGACCATGAAAGCCAGGAAGTCTGTGAAGGCTCGGATCACCTGAAACAGGGAGGAGACGGTTTTTTTAGAGAAACTCTGTTAGGCATTCAATGTCATGATTTTGTGTTTAAACCCAGAGGGGCTATGACGGACCACGTGGCGCTGGCGCTCGGCCTCAGTCCTGTGGTTGTACCAGGGTTCGTCTCGGTCAGGAGACCACTGCCAGGCGTATTTCAGGACAGTGTTGATGACCGCTTTACTGATCAAGATGCACAGGTACACAATCAGAAAGGCGTTCATCGACCTGCAGAGAGGGACAGAGTAAAGAGAGGTCAGCTCCAAGGGTTGGGAGGGAACTATTTCCCACAGAACAACTCTGAATCACGCAGCGAGAGGAGACAAGTCATTCATCTTACTTTTCAACAGCAGAGCGCTTCTGAGATTTAGACTGGTAATTTAGGGCCATCTTGGTGTCCATGCCAGTGTAGACTGCAACAGCTGAGGAGGAGAAAACACAAAGACAAACATGATAAGAGTCTCTCTAATAATATTCTAGGGATTTCTCTTGGGCTTGATCTTCATCCTATTACCATAAATACGTTGTGTATTCTTCAGTGTGGCTCCTCTAAGGAGCAGGTTTTCGGCCCCGAGTGTTCTGCAAAAGTAAAAGGGAATGTTTCCAGTTCCTAAAACACACCTAAAGTCATCTAACTTCAATGAAAGGTACACGCAAAAAACCTAACGAGCTGTAGCTACGAAAAGCATGGAAACAGAAGCACACACAAAGCACACCCACCGAACCACAGGCTCTTCTTTGTCCTTGTAAATGTTAATGCGTCCCACAAATCTGGACAAACGGTACAGCAAAATCAAATAAAGACACACAAGGCAGTGGGGTTAGATTTTGTAACACTGTGAGTATAAAGATGCATCAGCGAGCATGTGCCACACTCACTTGTAGAGGTCAGGTTGTGGTTGTTCACATTCAATAGTGGCATGTAGCGAATCCACCTCCTGTTCTGTTCTAAAGGCCATGGTATCAGGTACAGCATAATAGGTCTGAGATACAGAGTAGGAGGAAAGGGGGAAGAAGAAGAAGATAACAGGAGAAAATGTCAACATCTCACAGCCACGTTGCAAACAGGGTTCATTTGGCCCCTCAGCCTCTGCAGGTTTTCTTAATGACCTGAAAAAAGTGGGAGGGTGAGGGATGAGCAGTCAGAGTGCTCTCTGGGTGAGGAGGGGGGCAGCCTGCTGAGCTGGTGAGCACATCAAGGGTTCGCCCTGAGGGCATGTAGGATGAGGAGGGTAGATTGAGTGTTGTACGCCAGATTGTGTCTGTGTGTATGTGTATATGCTCAGCCATGCCTACGGTCGCACGAGTGATGTCAATGAGCATAGAAAAAAAAAAAAAGAGTCTAACCCTGATTCTCATAAAAAATGGGAAAAACGCACAGTAATTTATTACAACATGTGCAAACATAACATATTATGTGTATATAAATATATATATATATATATACATACTGTATGAGTGTGTGTGTGTGTGTGTGTAGGGGGATACAGTACAGAAGACAACAGCAGAGTTACTTGAAAGTGAATATTTGGTAAGACACATTTACTCTTCAACATTGCCTGAAGCCTCTTTAGACAAGCTTTCTTGTAGTTTCTTTATGTAGTTTTCTGGAATAGTTCTCCAGGCTTTTTCAATGACATTCCACTGCGCTTCTTTGGATGTTAGCTGCCTTTTGCCTTCAGTAATGTTGAGGTCCAGGCTCCGGGGAGGATTCCTCACACCATAAGACCTGTTGCCGCTGATTTTCAGTCCAGTTCCTGTGTCATTTGGCATACCTCAACCATTTCTCTCCGTTTCCCTTCATTAAGAATGGCTTCTTGACAGCCCCCCCCATCCATGGAGACCATTTCTAATGAGGCCTCAGTGAACAGCAGATGGATCGAGCGAAGGTCCAGACGCATCTCTCAGGTCCTGTGTCAGGTTTTAGCTGGATTTTTTTTTCATCACTTTCAAATCATGTGTCATCTGTGGATAGTTTTTAGGCTGCCGCTGCTTATTCTGTCCTCCACTTGTTCAATTTCCTCACATTTTTAAGGACACCCTGCACACCATGCATAGATTCACCAAGTTTTCAGCTAATAGCTCTTAGGGAATCACCTTGTTGGTGCAAAAATATTATTCTATGTCTGTCAAATTGTGTTTGCTTTGCCATTTTTTTATAGATACAATTAAAGAAATGGAAACAAACAATGTGTGTTTGCAACAGGCCGCGAATAACAAAGTGCCAAAAACACGCCATTTTAAATTGGTTCTTTGATAAGCCCTCTTGGGTGAGTTGCTTATTTTATGCCTGAATAGAATAGAAAGAATAGAAAGATACTTTATTTATGATTGATTGCAACGATTGATTCATATGTCAGAGTTAGGTGGTCTTACAAACAAAGGAGAGAGGACACTGGATGCTCACTCCCCAATATAAAAGCACTTGCAATGAAAAGCAGTAAATTCATGCTTTAAAAGGAAAGTGTTGTACTGCACGTGTAGGCATTTCATCAAGAGCTCAGCAAATTGTTAACTCTTTTTTTTAAGGGCATAATATGTCTCCTCAAATCGAAATTGAAACTTATCCAATAACTGTAACAAAGAAACCTTAAAGACTGGTTGTTTTTGAATGATCCTTTTGCAAGATAAGACTGGAATCCTATTTTTCTTTTTTTTTTTCCACATGAGAAAATTGTAAGACGTCTTATCATGCAAGATGGATGAAACAGACTGTATGTTGCATATAACATGGTTTGCTCACCTTCCTTTACTTGTTCGCATTTCAAATCCTTTCCTAGCCACATACAATCACGTGTGGATTAGCTGTCCATAACACACAGTGTGTGATTTGATGTGTCAGGCAACAGTGTTGTTTTCTTTTGTTGATACCGATGTAAATAGACTTTATACCATTACATAACTGGGATCGTTCTGTGTCAGTAGGCAGACATTTTAGGTTTTCAAAAAGAGATAACATTTCGGACATTTTTGGCACCTATAGAAGCCCTTAAATCTAGCAAATTAAATTCCTAGACTTCTAAAGACCCATGTACACGTGCTGTAGGCTTCTGATGTGATCTAAGGTGGTAATTAAGAGTCAAGTTTAAAACAAGACCGAGCTAAACAAACACGCACTAATCCCGGTACCTTGTGACTCGACTCCCCATCTAGGCTGGTGGTGGTGACATAGCAGGTTCCATCGTAGCGGCTGGACGAGAGAAGGATGAGATCACAGGGGAAAGTCTCATCCTCCCTCACCATGACGATGTCCCCCACCTGACAGAAAAGGACAGACGGACATGGCAGCTTTCATTTCAATAATACATAGGATCCACTTGGTTCTTTTTGCGCATAAACAGAAAGACCTGTGAGTAACCGTCTGCTCATCCTTAAACATTCCTTTTTTTAAAGGATTGAGAAGTTGCATAACGGATTATGAGAGCAGAGCAGCTTAAACTCTGATAAATCCCATCTCCACGGTGACCATACACATGACACACGTTCTCTGATTTCGAATGATTAATGTATTCATCATTATTCCTGCTCCCGACTCGCACTCTAATCCCCTCTGTTTGATCTGCCGTAGTGCCAGACCTTGGTAGAGCAAAAAAAAAAAAACATTAGACAAAGAGACACGGCGAGGGGAAGCAGAAAGAGACGAAGAAAAAGACTACAGGGACGGCGACAGGGGAAGCGAGACATGAAAAAAAAACAATCAAATAAGACCTTCTTTTGCACCTGAATGCAAGATGTTTCTCTCAACCAATGAAATTCACAGAAAACTACTGCTACGGTAATGCAAACTAAAGCGCTCTGCAACCCTTTAATGCTTGGCAGCTGTACTGAAGCTGTATATCCTGAGCTGACCCTCAACATCCCACACAGGCTCTGCACACTCACAACGAGCAGCAGACACAGCAGAAAGTAGATGTACCAGCACCCATTACGTACCTGCCGACAAATGGTGTTACAAGACTAAAATATAGTGCACCGAATCAATAGATCTATGCAGGAGGTGGTGAGCTAGATCAGTCACATTAAACAGTCTGACACTGTTTTCATTTCTAAATAAAATCTAAATAAAAAGGACCATTTTCCTTCACTTCATCACCTCTAACTTCTAACTGGTTCATACGATATTTCATTAATGCCAGACGTAGAATGCGTTTTTGCTGCATAAAGAATCTATAATAGTCATTTGTCATCAGTCGTTATGAAAGACGTCACCGTGTAGTAGAGTTATTGCTCTGGGAAAGATGGACTTCCTGTGCTATTGTTTGCTGCAGCAGAACCGAAGAAGCCTCTGACTGAACATACATTGTTGTTTGATCACTATACTGTGCAGCGTTGTCCATTATGTTGAGGAGCTTTAAAAACATTCAGAGCAGTCCCCAACACTAAGGCAGACTTCTTTATTAGTTTTTTTTTTTTTTAAGGATTTTTTCAGCACTATTGGCTTTTATTGGAAAGTTGAATGTCAGGAAATTAGGGCTGAGGGAGGGGGATAACATGTAGAAAAAAGGCCCCGAGCCAGGACAGCTGCGTTGAGGAGCGTCAGCCTCCGTGCATGGGGCGCCTGCTCAGCCAACTGAGCTACACGATGCCCCCTTCTTTATCACTTTGTTCAGTTTATTCACTGAATTTGATGCTGCTGCCCCAAAATTGAGATCCAATGCAAAAAACTACAGTACAACTATCTCTGCAACCAGCCATCCAAACTCATGCAAAAAGCTAAAAACCTAAATCGGGTCACAGACTTTGTTGGCAGAAAGCCCTGTCTGATAAGGAACTGTTCTAACCATCTATGCTTTATACATTTACAAAAAAAAAAGTTTAATTTCACACAAGAGCTGCTGGTCTACCACTGCCTCACTCGATTTGTTTGTTCTTTACTTTACAAAACAGACTCTTTTTTTTTTTTTCTTGTAGCACGCTGGAACACAGATATAACCAGATGACATTTTAACTAAACAGAAGAGAGAAAACATCGCATATCATCCTCAAACCTTCCACTATTTGCATGAAAAACAACACCTCTGATGATGTTTACACCTAAACACCGACAGGTTTGCACAGCGTTGTGGGAACGGTGTGTGTTTGTGTTGACACTGCATTTCCTTTGGTTATTTTTCGCACTTGTAATAGATTGGAGGAGCAATTACTGGGAAAAACACACACATAAAAACGGATTCCTCTATTCATGAGCAGGAGAGCTACTTATGTATTGGGTTGCACTGTAGCCAACAAACACATGGGAGGACTTTAAAATGAGAGGGTGAAACTACTTTAACTCATGATCAAGTGTCTACAACACATGAGATCTATTCGGTGTGTCTGTTTGAAATCGACAATAAAATCTAGCTGAAAAAAGCCTGCAGCCCTGAGGAGAAACAGCGAGGTGTGACATCATATAAATAGTTTAATCCAAAAGAAAACTGAGGCACACAACCAGCAGCGACCTGGTCTTGCATCAGAATGACAGGAGAGAACATCAGAGGACGGTGACAGGAAAATCATGACTCATGAAATACATCGGTCCTGTTCATCCTCCAAGAAGCTCTTGCGGCAGTGCACCAGGGGACGGTCTACTAAAGTTTCAGTGCAATTAATTGGTGGGAAAGACAAGAGAGTCAAAGTCGGAGGGAGCACTGCGGAGAGGAAAGAAAAAGGGGCTGCGAGAGCGACAGTCACAAAAAAAAAAAAAAAGTGAGCTATGCAGCAGTGCAGCAGCGCTGCTCTGTGGCCTCAGGTGCTGTACTGCTCTAATGAGGCCATTCTTACCCGTAGCTTGTGACTCTGTGTCCTCGCCACCTTCCCCTGCTGCACCACGTCCACCGGACACTCGTTTATGGAGCAGTCAGCCTTGTGTCTGAGCCAGTCCTCGTAGCCCTGAGAGAGTTGCAGCAAGAAAGAAACAGAAAACAATTTTGTGAGGGGAAAAGAAGGTGGGGGTGGGGGGGGACGGAGAATATAGATCTTTTTTTGTATTGGGGCTGGAGCATAGCAGGAGATCAAGAGGCGGGGAGGGGGAGGAGGTGATAATCATACACTGTAATTAATTAGCATTGTGCTCCCTGTGCTTACTGACCTGTTTCCTGGATTTCTAGCCAAAATGTCATGTTTTGGATTTATGCCCCAGTAAAGTTCAAGCTTCCTTCTCTAGAACGGCTTCATCTATCACTGGTAGTACCCTATCCCTCAGTACTGGGATGCAATAGAAACGACGCATCTCCCAGGGGCATGGGATCCTCAGCTCGAGTGATTAACAGAGGAGACCATTCATTATCATATTTCTCACATCACCAGACATATTCAATTGGCATGTCCTTTCGCTGTTAGAGGAATGTGTATATACAGATAATAGAGCAGCCGATTGGTAAAGCGTGAGTGTGCGTTTATTTGGGGCTGGGAGCTTGTGTGTGAGGATGATAGTTGTGGGCCACATTTCCTGGAGATGTGGGAACGTTTGTGTGTGTCCTACCTGTTTTATGGCGGTGACAGTGATAACAAAGAAGAGGGGCAGGCCGCTGGTGACTGGGCTGGTGGGGGTGTCGATGATAAGCTGCAAGGAAGAGGAACAGAGGGAGGGAGGAAGATGTAGAGGATGGGGGAGGGTGAAGAGGGGCCAACAGAAATGATAGGGAGGGGTGGGGGTGTGGGGGGTGGGGGGGGGGGTCAAGTAAGACAAAGCTGAGTTTGGAAGTACAGCAGGAAGAGCGCCACAAAAATAAGGAAAGAAGGACCAGTCTAGCAAACTTTTACTCTCCTCGTCTTCAATTTTAGTGCTTTCAAAAGTGCCTCGTTTTTCATGTTTAGTTGTCATTTAATTTTTTTTCCCAACAGATGTAGCAAACCAATACTTTTTTCAGTGTGACATAAAGGACGAGGAGGACAAAAAGGCAGTGTGCTGCGCCACGCCCAGTTTGTCTCGTTACGAGAGTGTTATATTTCACATGCTACTGATTAAACGCCCGACACGCAGAGACCCCAGCTGTGGCTAAGCTGCATTCTCGTCCGCTGAGGCAGCTGCCGGTAAAAGACATTTACCCCGACGTCGCCGGTCTAATGCTCAGCGCAAATGAGTCTGGACGCTCTCGGTTTATCCTCAATTTGTGTGTGGGTGTTATCAACGGAGGCAGAGCAAAATTAACCCGACAGAACCATTTGTTACACCGAGCCATCAAGGGAGTCTTCAATAGAAATAATTTGGAAAAAAGGGCAGACACTTAGCAGGTGACCGGATGAAGTATCCGCCAGTCGCAAGCAAACTGAAAACACAGCTAAAAGTATGGGATGCTGATCGCTTCAAACATGCTAGCGGTAAATGAATTACATGTTACTGGGCTGTCATGAATCTCAAAGTAATGAACAGTTAATATATATTATTATGACTTGAAAATAAACTGAACTGATTCATGACAAATCCACAAGTCAGACTGCAATCATTTTGAAGTGCCTGAGCTCTGTTAGTGCAACAATAGAGCACATGTGCAACTAATTTGTGCTACTCACTAAAGGACAGCAAATCAACTTCTTAGAGTTAGTTGTTTTATGAGAAAACAGGTCTGAATATATTATTTTTTTGTGAAAAACACTGCTCCACTGTGTCAAACTCACCCTTTATTAGATAAAGAGTTGTGCTTGCAAGACCAGGTGGAAATCTGTTAGAACGAAGGAAGGGTGAGACTCGTCCAACCAGACCAAATGAAACACATTTGTCTGGTTCTCAGGCCTAAACGAACCAAAGTACAGCCTCTCCTCCTCTAATGGCAGTTTGCTCTTTCCGTGATTGGCCAACATTTGGCGCTAAATGGATGCTCACTTAAAATAAAAAAAAGCATCTGATTTACACAAGCACGGAGCAAGCACAAGATTCATTCCTTCAGGAAAATTTGATTTCAGCACATCACGTTGATAACTCATCCGTGTGGAACACGAAGCAGGTGTGAGATCTAGCTGCTAATCTTGCATAATTGCTCTGAAATTTGCCTTTAACGACAAGGCTATGAACAAATGGAAAATATAAAATGACAGTAAACCCTCACTGCTTCTGTGTGGCTTCTAATGTTACATTGAGAGCAAACAGATTCAGAAATGCGGCCAACAGTCAGAGTTTCTTAGGTTTTTGGACAATCAATGAGCCGAGCAACAATTTCCTTGGTGCTTCTTCACCTATTTTCAGACGGGACAAAGACTCCACTGCTTCCAAGTAACGTGAAAATCTTACCTGGACCAAAAATATGACCAAGAAGTAGAAGTTCGCTATTCTTCTGAACTGCTCGAACAGGTTCTTGGGGATGAAGTTCCAAAAGGTGTACTGTGGGACAGAGTGACGGCTAAATTACAACGGAAACGGACAGGGAAACAATAGCACATCACAAACATCCTCCTGGCAAGAGAAAATGGCGATGCACAGCTTGTCAAACACAAGACAAGTAAATTGTGTCATCCTGAAAAAAATAAAAATAAATGGCGAAAAAAGAGATTACACGGTTGTCTGGATATGAAACAGAAAAGGAGCCCATGACAAACTACAGTGTGGCGCTGACTGCGGCTCACTCACCTTGGAGGAGACGATGCGGTTGTCGGGATAGCGCTGAGGGATGTAGGCCTCAGCGCCCGGAGGGGGTTCTTTATGGCCAATATACACCGTCCGATTGTCCACCCAGATCTCCTCCCCCACACACTGACAAAGAAGCAGATCATTTTGGAGAAATGAGCAGCAACACGGCGACAGAACATTTTAGTTCAATCAAACTGCTCAGCTGGAATTTATGTACAACTCATGAACTACTTGCCATCATTTAGATCATTCAAACGCCACCCCGCAGTCACCCACATCTTGCCCACGTGCCGAAATCTGCACAAAACAACGACTCTTCCATATTCCCACCGCCACAGTATGTGCTTTACAAGGTCGACTTTATACAGCCCTAAGTTTGTAAACATGATCTCTTTACGCTTCTGTTGCACCACAAGTCTAGTGTGCAAGATTTTGCATAGGTATTGTTTATAATAAATGATTATACTGAGTACACGATTAGTATATTGAGTATATCTGCAGAGTCACTTCACAAAACAAAGCAACAAATCAATCAACTATGATGACGGTTTAATCAATAAACAAACCCACATTCGTTTCCTCAATAACTTCCTCTGAATTACAATGGAAAGAAAAATGTTCTTTTTTTTTTTTTTTTTCACTCACTGTTTTTGAACAGACTCAACAAAAACGCCGCCCCGGATTAAACACAGCAATCAAGGATGTTGCACAAGGTTGCGTTACACAACTTCAGCTCCCTGTTTAAACAAGCAACTTTGCAGACTAGACGGGCCCGAGCGGACGGATGAGTGCTTGTGTGGTCAAGTGTGTGTGCGGGATGCATTCGGAGTCGCACTTCGGTGGATTTGTCGTTCATCTTTTCACTTTTCCGCAGCCGGCACTTTGATCCGTCCTTCGGTGGCCTTGCGCCCAAAACAGCAGTTCTTCTCTTTTTTACAGTTCTGCCATTTTCAATCAGTTTAATGCCTTGACAGGAAAAATTCATATCAATATTACCACACTGGATCTCATGCACAAATGCTGCCCTCAGCACAAAGGATAACATTTTCGGTGTCTTCACAGATCAATTCAGTTGCATTTATAATAGAATGGCCAAAATAAATAAAAAAAATATATATATATAACCACCTGGAATAAACTGAGCAAATAGGAAAAAGCTTCCGATTGGAAAACTACTGCAGTGAAAGTACTGCAAGCTTCTCATCCTTTAAACAGCGTGTCGTGTAATCGCGAAAAAGATAAAAAGATGTTAATTTCTTTCAGAAAAGGTCTGCATCAATAAAAACAAAACATCAAAGGAGACTGCGAAAATGACTAATGGTTCAGAATTTAAAACCTGGAGGTGATGGTGGTGAAACATCACCTCTGAGGGAGAAATGTGTTGGGAGGAAAATCTTCCAACGATCGTGACCGGAGACCGCTTAAACGGTTGGTGACGTGCCGTTGAAGAAAATCAATAGTGGAGCTCACGTCAACGTCTCATGGTGAAAACAAATGCATTTTCACAAGCTCAACAGTAAAACACTTACTGGTGGGACTAATCAAAATAAGAAGCCTTCAGTTTGCTCGGGAGAATACAGATTGGACTCAGGAGCAATGGGGGGAAGAAAAAAAAAGTCCATGTGGTCCAGATTTATTCCGCTCCAGAGTGATGGATGCGTCAGGGGAAAAAGAGAGACAAATGAAGTGCCGCATCCATCATACCTACTGCCTACTGTAAAAGTCTTCTGAGGCAGCATTATGACCCGGGTGTTGCTTGAGTTGGTCTGTGCAGGGTTCAATAACGATACCTGACAAAATCTGAGGTCAGCTGACAACCTGAATATACTGAGTGGCTTTTCCATCAATTGCTTTTTTTTTTCCCCCCCGTTAAGACAAAACCAGGATTGACTGGACTCAAACTATGAAAAAGTAGTTCAGGAGAATCAGACATAATTTTCACACACTGAGTGGAAACTACAGACTTTAGACCCTCACTCCATTGAGTCTTTCGGATTCGCTGAAGAATAATGCACATGGTGGTCCGATGCGCCTGTCAAGATCTTGACCCAATATTAATTCAATTTTAGATGTTAACAATGTTGTGACATTGATTAAGCTTATTGAAATGACTCCATGATGAATGAGAACCATGATAAAAGCTTAAAGGAGCTCCTTTAAGGTGATCTGACAAAATATTTGCGTGCGACTGTCTTTTTGGGATGAGGAATGTTCAGCACCCTTCCTTTTAGTTACGCTTTTTAGCTGGGACCTGAGGATACTGCCTGTTCTTGTGTCCATTCTTGCCGAATGCAAGATTCCAGCTGCTCAACAGTCCCGGGATATTATCAGATTCCCCTCGTCCCGATGGATCACATTCTCTTATTGAGGGACAGATCTGGACTGTGCCTTTGGAGATATGCTATTGCAAGTTGGGCAGAACAAGGTCTGGCATTCTTCTTTAAAATAACCTAATCGCCTTGATGGAAGCGTGTCTCTCCAAACTTCTCATTACTGCCTCTGCATCAATGGTACCTTTAAACATATTCAAGACACTCATGCCGTAGGCACAGATCCACCCCCGTACCATCACATCGTATTTCCCAAATACAAGCTGAAACGTGGACTCATCTGACCACAGAACACAACCGCTGGTTTTCTGTTCATCTGAGATGAGAATTTGACGATGTTTCTGCCCAAAGTTGATGTATGGCTTCCTCCTCTCGTAACACAGTTTCAGGTTACATTTCAGAAAAGAGCGGTGGACTGTGTTGAGTGACAGTGGTTTTTAAAGGCACTCCTGAGCCCATGTGTCTCTACTGATCACAGTGGCACGACAGTCCTCATGCAGATGGTCGCACTCATTCAACAACGGTTTCCAGCCTTGGCCTTTTTCAACAGACTTCCTGATTCATTTCACAATGTAATGCTATGTAAATGTTAAAATACCTAAGTTCCTTTGTATTTTTGGACTTTTTTTTTAGATGTCTGATCGTTCTCTGATGGAGTTTGGCACAAATTGGTGAGCTATGACCCATCCTTGCTAGGAAAGATTACACGTTTGGCGGATGCTTCCTTTATACCCAATCCTGACACCCTCACCTGTGACTAACTGATCTTCTCATTGTAGAATCTTTTAGATTGTTGTTTGTTCTTTTCTGCCTTTCTCTCATCTTTTTTTTCTGCTCGTTGAAGGTAATGGCACCAAATATTAGATGCGCTCAAATTTTTCAAAATAGAGTTAATTTGGTCGTTTAGGACACTGAAAACAATTTTCATTTGTACTCATGCCCATGATAAAAGTTTTAAACCAACTTGAAAATTGCAGATTTAAGACCCATTTCTTCACATTGAGTTTTTGCGTCACATAAAAGTAGCTCCACAGGGACTGACTGTGTTCAAACCAGGACATAAGTGCGGCAAAAACTAACCCTAGCCCGTCATCAAACAATACTGCGGGAAGAGACACATTCAGAATCGGGGGACATTTAGCTGTTGGTTTCTACCTTCCTGTATGGCGCCTAAAGCTGTGGCCTGAGTGGGCAGCGTGAGCGTAGCCTTTGGCAAAGCAGCATGTCTGACACAGCTCAAAGCAGAAGTGTCCACCGTTAGCGGAAAAATTCTGGAACAAGCACTTCAGTGGAAGCAGCGCGTCGGGGCTTTAAATGTCCTCAACATTTTTGGCAAAGTTGTAGCTCATTATTGTGCCCAGTCCACATGATACAAACTTGTCACTATCATCCGGTTTAATGTGATATCATTAAAGCATAATTCTCATGTTTTAACAAGCTAAAGGCATATGATACTTTTTTTTTTTTTTTTTAAAGGCTGACACGATGTCAGAAAAATAGCAAATCACGCGAGTCAAAAGCTCAGAAGCACAGATCTAAAGTTATCCTCTGTTTATCAACAGGCGCTTGGGCAGTGAGGTAAAAATACATAGTTAGCCAACAGCGTCAGCCAACTTGAGACCCCTCCAAAAAGATTAGTGAAGGCAACATGACCCTGAGAGATACTGTGAAATGGAAAGTGAGGTGGAAGCGGATTGAGTTGCAGCGACCAACAGTGGCGATGGAGGAGGTCTTACAGTAAGAACACGTGGAGTTGAAAAAGTGCAAAAGGCCACAAGGAGGAAGAAAAACGTGTCAGACTGCCAATTATAAAGATACACTCAGCTGCTTCTTGAGTCTACAGCGTTTACTGCTCTCAACTTCCTCTCTTCAAGCATTTCTCCTCATAAATGCTCTTTGAGTCCATCATTTCTGTCGGGCCTGTTCCCTCTTTGTTCCCACCATCTCCTGGCAGCGGGTGTCACACGATGACAGAGTGCGACTGCAGGATAGAGATGGAGGACGACACAGAGAGATTGCATTGTGGTTTGTAGTTATCTGATCATTAATCCTCACTGATCCGTATCAACCCTTGTCCCGCAGTTCCCTCTTCACTCTACTGCTCCATCAGACAAAGTAGCTTGCTGGTTGGTTGCAGGACACGGAGGCTTTGCCTTTATTAACAGAGATGCTGGTCTTACATCACCATCAATCATCGGCAATGACACAGTGGATTTGATAAAAACATCCCACCACTGCAGCTTCTACTTATTTCTAACTGCGCTGCGGTGCACTCTCTTTGGTAAATAGTTTTCTGATTAAACTCTGAAAGAGAGACCAGCCGTACGTCTGCCATCTCTAAAATTGGAAATGCTGCTATAAAAAATAAATAAATAAAAAAAAGCCACGAGAGTATTTCTAGCTCCGGCATTGTTTTCTTGATGTGCCTTTGTTTGCAGATGCTTCACACCACGGCACTTATAAGCACAACAGATGCACACGTCTTCATTGTTAAAAAGCTCCTCTCCACCCCAGCAGTGTCGAGGTATATCCAAACCCTCTCCATGATGTAGCTCTTTTCTACCACAGGATGTAATAAAAGATATACACCATTAACTTGCCTGATTAAACGATCCTGTCTTATACTTCCTCCACTGTCCTGCTATGCTGTGCTGTGCTGCAGAGGCACTCAACACGTTGAGCAAGGATCTCTCATTAAACCCACAGATCAAATTCCTCTGACTGCGCTTCACTTTAATGGACTCCTCATGTTAACACAGGATGTGTAAGCGTACAAAAAGGTGTTGCGCTATGCCGAGGATGTCGACTTTGCTCATCAATTTGGCAATCAATGAGTTAAGCCCATTTATTATGGAAACTACTATTTGTAAACAACCTCTCTTGGGTATAATTTTATATAATGCAGGAAAGAGAGACCCATAGCAGACTGTGCCAGTCAGCTTTTTCTTCAGAAAGATGCAGGTTGGACCGGCTGCAGAGACACTATTCTGATTGGACTGGTTGTAACTATACAGTGTTTGTACCTTAGTACCAGATGTTCGGACATAAGAATACGTTTGCTACTGATAGTAAGTTTTTTTTTTTTTTTTTTTTTTTTAAATCCCAAACGCCAGTGTACGTTTTCTTTAGCTTTTTTTTTTTTAAGCTAGCTAGCCATTAAATCGGCACAGCAAACTTGGGGTGTGCTCCAGTAGTTACCTGTGAAGTGAACGGCAAAGGGTATTTAGCCATTCCGAGATGAGCGGTTCAGACTATCTGAGGTTTTTACAAATGTCTGGTTTGCAGGAACATGCAGCAGGAGTATGTTAACACCCTGATCGGGCTGAGTAACTTCCAGGTGTAGTTGATGCTCCGATAAATCTGGTAACTGACCAGGTAAAGGTATGACCGCTTTTAGAGCAAAGAGTAAAGGAGGTACGGATAAACAAGCATATATATCCCAGTAACCATTAAAAGCTTTGCTGGGACGTCGTCTGCCAGGCGTCTCTAAAAGCTTCCCTTTTACTTACAGGGTTACACATTCTGCACGACACTCAAAATCTGAACATTAAGGACAGCCTCTCGTCAGCTCTCTGAAGGTACGCACACAACCAAGGATTGAACAACAGTCAAATGCTTACCTCACTGGGCTATACCCACAAACATGTGCGATATCCTGTTGCAACTCGAGGTGGAAGGTCTTTCAAAAGTATTTCAATACACATCTACTAAAAAAAAACAAAAAACATTACAGTGACTGTTGTTATGTATATACATATGAACACGGACATACAACACGTATTTCTAGTGAACGTCCCAGTAAAATCTCGAGGTTCCCGTGCACAGGTGGTGATGGAAGAGAATATTTTATCTGATTTTTTATGGGTTTAACCTAACCGTAGGAGCCATGCTTTACTGTTCTAACTGTTAAAACCATGATCAGTGGAAGCGCAAGGAGGCTAAAGACGCCACCGATCGCCATAGCTGCACATACACAGCAGCGGACTGCAGGTTTATGTTTCAAAGACACGAGACCAAACGGAAGCTTCACTGTATAGAACCAAAAACTAAAGGAGTAAGACTTTCTCTCGAATGTAACGCTGTAAAAAATAGATTTGACAAGAGCTTATGAAGCCTTAAAGGAAAACTGTGAGCGCCAATGTTGCAGGCAATATCCTCAAGGCCCTTAAAACCTAAAGACACTCACAAATACCTGGGAGAAAAAAAAAAAAAAAAGTCAAAAATCAAAGGCTAGAATAAAGAATTCTAAAGAATATTAGAAGAATACTTGCAAGTGACAACATTTGTATTCTGTTGATGCCCCAGCTTCCTCTCCCACTAGACTTGCTGTGATCCAACAGTTACATAAGTCTTTAATCCAGCTGTGCTACTTCTCTTCCCTCCCACTGCTCCCTCCTTTTCCTCCTGCCACCGTAATCTCCATCCCAAAAAGCCCTCAGTTGGTCTGCGTTTCACTTCAACACACAAATACGGGGCTTGAAAATGCCTCTTATAGAAATTTAAAAAAAAACAAAAACTTAATGATGTGTCATAAAGGAGGGCCGACACCTTTCTTGAAAGCCCGCTTGCGGATGCAAGCCCCCCCCCCAAATCACCACAGGGTGCAGTTGACAGGAATAGACTGCCCTTAACCATTTGTAGCGGTGAGATGAAATGTGGCAAACAGTAATGCAGCAGGCAGTTTTCTGCCTTTCAACACCAGCCAGGGGAGTCAAAGAGCTGTAAAGTTGCTAGGGACCTTTCTTAAGCCCTTGAGCATGCTGGGACCTGCTGGCACCTTCTTGATCAAAGGGAGAGGTCGCTGGCCTTTCTCGCTTTTAATCAGCCGATTCTACGAGAGGTCTCCGGTGGTGCAACAGTTGTACATTCAGAGATAAGAAGAAAAAGAAAATGGAACGCTGATCAATATGAGGGGAGACGAGGATAAACAAAGCTGAATACAGCAGAGAGCAGAAGCCATGGAGCAGATTTATATAAAAAAAATGCTACCGCATGAGGCCGTTTGAAATGTAAGCTTTACAAATCTGAGCATTGGCGCTCTTACGCCGGCATCAGTTAGATTTAACATGACCATCAGCCACACATACCGGCATCCTTCTGATCTACATCGCGACCTCATGAAGTTCTCACAGCTTGCGCCGGTCTGGGGGAGCCCGGAGAAATCTCGAGTCCACAGACGAAGTACTTATTTTGGTCACAGGTAAAGTACGGCAGCGCTGGGCTCGGTGTGACAGAGTTCTCGCAGGGCCTCCGTCAGAACGAGACCCGATCTCTGGAAATGGTTCGTATTTATCTCTTCACATTTATCTTACGGAGGTTGGACTTACACGCCACCGAGTTTAATTGGCCAGTTACGAGTGATATGAACAGGCCAACCACCGTCATGTTCTTGGAATGTGATAAACAACGCATGTGTGTGTGTGTGTGTGTGTGTGTGTGTGTTGTTTTTAGGCTTGTATCTAATGTAACAGACCTATCTGACAAGATAGAGAAGCTTCATCTGTCCCACTTATTTAGTCCAGTTATGCCATCTTAAAGTCTTGGACCATTCAAGGACATTGGTTGTGTAGTATGAGCAGAGTGGACAAGTAAAAGATAGGAACATAGGTTCAATAGAGAAATACAGAATAAGAATCCACACTGTGTAAGAACAAAGCCAATTATAACATCCCTTTGTTACCAAAAAAAGTTGTAGTCCACCCACCCCGACTCCAGCTAGCTTGAGAGAACTTTTAAAGTTTGATTAAGGCGTAGCTTAACCAGTGTAGCCTATGTGTTGTCAGTTTTCTGGAGAACCGCATGGCTCTCGGTCCACCCTGAACAGAAAAAGGCCGTCTGTAGGGATTAAACCGCGATGATGGGCATAAGTCGACCGCTTTGCGTTTTCAACTCTAACAAAGTTAGGGTTGTGTTATTTCCTTCCACGGAAAATTCAGCAAGGGTGCGTGATGACTCGATTTCAAGACAAAAAAAAAAAAAATCTAACTTTTTTTTTTTTTAAAAGATACAAAGCTAAAGGCCTCAATCCTCTCCTGCTAAGTAAAGTGGACTTAATCAGAGATGCGTCTTTAACTAGCTGATGTAGATTTACAAATTCCGTGTAGTTTGGGCTACATTTGGGCTGTGACCTTGATCACAGCAGACTGCTCTCTCTGTGTGAAAAGGCTTGGACTCCCTGCTTATCACATTTTAATCACCCTGCACAATGTAATGTTTGTTCTACTATGTAGTTTCATTATGGGAGCAGCTGTTCAAAATATGGCAGGGTTAACAGAAGGTGATACAGGAGTCATAGAGGTCCAGATCTCCTGTGCATCATCCATCCCTCAAATGGCAAATCAATAGCTTGATGGTTTAAGTAATAATTTATACCGCGTCTGATTAATAATGTCGCAGAGTCAGTGTGGATGCAAAGGGGAAAAGGGCGAGGAATGAGGGGCGTGTTCAGTGACCCCATCCGTGCCTCCTCTTCCCCGCCTCACTTGAAATCTGATTTCCCCTGATATTAGCTGTGCTGGAGCATCCATCAAGCGCCCTGCCACTCGCCTGCCGCTAATACACACACACACGTACACACCAATTTGCACAAAACAAGCCTCAGACGTGCCCTCGGAGAGCACATTCCGCTGGTTATCTTCACAACACCTGAGCCAGTTTAAGGGTCAGGTGAAGGTGTGACTGATGTCTGAGCGCTCACAGGAGCTCAAAGCTTGGCCAGGCCTGTCACTCTCGGTCTCTCAGACACTTTTTCTGTAATTCAGCCGCCCACCAGCCAGCTGCTTCCTGTCCTGCCAGATAATCAGAGGCTGCTGATGGCGGCAGCCCATTCAGACCAGGCCAACCAGTGACCTGGTTACAGCTCAAACTATCATTAAGTGGACATTTCCTGCTCAAAGATAAACCTGATCACTGATTGTAGATGACGCTCAAGCCGTACTTGCCCCATCCGGGAGTGTTCTAGAGAGAAGCCCCTATTTTGTGGGCCTAGTTGGGATGTATTTCCTCTGCTGATGAGTACAACTGGAAGCCAGAAGATAGCGTGTGGCCTGTTGTGGCTCAGTTAAACTGGCCAGCTGAGTTCATCTCAAATCCACACATTCACCGGTCATAACTGCATCTAGCCACTGGCACATTCTCCATTCAGCTCCACAAAAACACTGTAAAGCCAACAATCGACCAGAGCTGCCAAGCTGCCAGAGCTGATCAAGTGACATGTGTATCATTGCAGATGAGCAAAAGCAAAGGACTGTATTTGTCATCCAGGTCGTTCACTTTCAAAGACTCTGAGCAAAGCTAGGGGGGTTGGGGTCAACGTGCAACACAGGTTAGTGTCAGAAACATGAAACCAGAAGCGTGCACTATATATTGTTGAGACACAGAGCTACAGTTGTGACAGTGTTGACAGACGGCGGCCCTTACGTATCTGCTGATGATATTCCGGAGCAGGCTGAAATCCATCCTTTCCACAGCACCGGCGGTGACTAAACTGCGCGACAGAGACTTTCAGCTCTCCCTGGATCTTCGTAAACGCTACCTAATGTGGATCTTTCCACCAGTATCCATCGCTCACCACCGCCGCCGCCACCGGGTCTGTGATTTAGCGAGGAGCAGCGGTCTCTCTCAGTCACTCAGCTGCTCTGATTTCCGTGGCATCTCTGGAAGAGCCACGCAGCCACCGAGCGATTACAACAACCTTCACTCACACGCTTCGGGCTACATTTCAGGAGAGTTTTCGCGGCTTCATAACACCACAAACTCCGGCTCGTCCCGCTGCGAATTCCTCCCCCACGTATGAGAAACTGTTTTATCCCCGCAGGAGACGTTTTCCTTCCCTTTAACTGGACACCGTGTGTGTGTCGCTCTCTTGTAACAGCGGTGGCCCTCTGTGTAGTGGTCCACAGCGCGCAATCGTCAGATGACTGCGCGGCGCATGCGTACTGATGGTCTAGCCCCTGAATATATTTGAATACTGCACTGAAAGCTGCAACCCATCACTAATGCAGAAACCCTATAGAACAGAAAATCGTTCAAGTAGGTGTCATTTTTACATAAATTATTCTATTGTATTATATCTAATTTATTATTGCCCGTTATCTTTTGCAATTATATAGTTCATGTGATTGTTTTACACTATCCCACTACTATATAGTTTTTTAACTTGTTTGACAAAATATTTTTTACTTGTCTGACAAAATTTCCCTGCTAGGATGATCAATAAAGTATGTATCTGTCTATCTCGATGCAGTTGAATGTTAGTAGTTACATTACTGGACTGTTCAGATATATTAGCAATTACTGGTTATGTTGCTTTGAGATGTAAGCAGGGTGCTTTAATTTGCACTATAACAATATATGCTGATCCTTGAAAGTTAGAGAACCCTTTACAGTTTCAAAAAATTCCGGCAGAATGTGAAACATCATTGGAATCTCCCCACAAATCCTAAAAGCACGTAACGCTTTACGTGCTTTTAGGCCAGTGAAATAAGGCAACTATTTGTAAACGTTTGCTTCTCCCCTGGTGTAAAATACGGATGCAATCAGAAACCAAAAGGCTTTGCCAAATTTGGAGCACCACGGTAACATTCATATGCCTGTATCTAAGATCTTCATCCAAAAAGGTCAGACACATATAGGGGTGAAAGGTGTGATTCAAAAAGTAAAGCACTGCTCTGAAGCACCTATCATCACTGTGTCCGGCGCATAAAAGGTCTCGGCCTTTTGACGCAATTATTTTGCCTACAGTACATTCAGCCTCTCAGTATATTTAGGCAGAGATATATGTCACATGCCCTGAATGCCAGCTGCCTGTTTCCACAACAGACCCTGACTAAACATGCACACACACACACACACACTCTCAAGCAGACACACACACTCCAGACGTCACTCTGATATATGCTGTAATCCTATAACACATTGGTCACTTCTCAGCAATCTTAAACTTTCCTTTTGGGCATTTCCCTTTTATTTTAGACTAAGTTGGCATAAGAACACATTATGGGTGGACTTTGAAAAACTGTTTGAGCTATTTTAGTTCTTGTAGTTGTCGTAAATGATATTGTACATAACAGTTATTGCCCGTGCTAATCAGAAGTTGATTATAATCACATCTACTGTGCCGAGTGTTATCAATAAAAGCTCTTCAGTAATCAAGTCTGCTACTTTAAGCGGTGATAAGAGGTTTATGATTGGATTTCATGTCCCATGTCCTCTCTCTTTCTTATTATGAATGATTTCAACTTGTTAAATTTAGCTGTCATGAAAAAAAAATTAGATTAATTCACATTAATGAAGAATTAACAACATTGCTCTTTGTTTTGGATTGATCTATTACCCATATTTACAGCCATTGGACACAACCTCTGAGTGACGTTTTCCACACATGCCGTGTACACATATATATGCTGATAAGTTTATTTGAAATTATGAGAAGAAACGCTGCATCATACACACAGACCCGAAACACTGATAAAACCACGATTCGCTCAAAAACTTGAAAGATGCTTTAAAGATTCAAATAACCAAGTCTGCATCATGCAGTGGGTGGAGGGTTTTCGCACAGAAGTAATTAGATAAAGTAAAAACCGAAGTCAAAGCTTTCTGAGTAATGCAAGAGCCACTAACTGCAGCTACATACGCAACAGAGGCGCATTTACTCGTCCACTTGCCACACAATGTACTGTACAAAATACCTAAATACTTTCGTGATCAAAAGAGAATCTAAAATTAGCTGCATCTATATCCAGGGTGAGCCTTCCGACAGCTGGGCAGCAAGGAGTGGGGTTTATCTCAGACGTTTCATGTGCAGAGTTAAGGCTTTCAATTAGCAAAGGCCCTATTAATAATGCATAGGGATCCAGCACTTTCAGCTCAGACCTGTTAATGCTTGATGCGGCTGTTTCCCTTCCGCAAGACCCGTGGGGCACTTTGTGCCTAATCATGAGTCCCCCTCAGTGGACAGATTACAGCGTGTCTTTTGTTATCGTCATATGGACGTTTTAACGTCATTGTCATGTGTGGAGATAGCACCAAATGGCACAGCAGTAACTATCAGTTTATGATGGTATATACTTTGCAAATTGAAGGCAGCAGTGAGTAAGCAGTAAGTAGAGATATCTCCATCCTGGAAATGAACCATCCAGTCGTGGGAATATTCTCACTCTTCATTTTCTTTTCTTTTTTTTTTAAACATCTTGCCGAGTTGATGTGCAAATCTGTTTTTCCTTCCTCTGTCGGCAGCTGGTCTTGCTTTCCAAAACAAAGTGGGACAAAACTGCAGCTTAGTTTGCAGCTTACATTAGGCTGATGTTTCCACTGCTGTTCCTGAGATTATTACACAGTTGACTATTTTGATTCTATCTGAGTGGAGGAACTGGGTCATTGTTCATTCCTTGTCTCTGTCAGCTTCGTGGGCGTTGGCGACATAGCGACCATATGGGGCAGTGGGTTACTCTCCTAGAGCAGCCATTGGGGAAAATCTATAACCTACACGTGTTGATACAATGTTTCTACCATACCCCATTAGTAGGTCACAGCACTGAAGCTTTAATTGGGATGAGTCAAAATACTTTAAAGTAAATCTAAGTGCTCACATTCACAGTCTAAAGGATTGGAGATAACGGTTAAGCTATAAAGATATGAGGGACACACATTTTTCCTTTTGGATTCTTGCTTTGTGTGTTAAATGTTCCATATCCTGTATTTCCTTGGCAATTTTCATCCACCCATATTGTGTTGGATGATGGAGACCTTCCATAATGTTGGAAATTCTTCTCGTGATTGCTTTCTTTACAGGTTGCCAGCAGGACTTTCAACAAATATCTGACTTCTCTTTGTTCAATATTTTCCTTCAGATATCAAAAGTACATAACTGGACTGGTCTTAGCTAGCTTAGTGTTTAGAACTGTTCAGAGATCATTAGCTGTTTTAACATTGTACAAAAAAAAAGAGAATAAAAAAATAACTTAAGACTGCATATAGGACTCTAGGGTCAATCAACCAATCCCCATATTGTTTACAAACTGCTGAAATATTTATATTTTCAGTACCAGTTTTTCTTCATTACAGCTCTTGTTGCCCTGCGAGAAGCTGACACCGCACTGTTGTCAGCACAAACACCAGATCCTATTGTGCTGTAGACATGAATTATCCTCATTTTAACTCCCTGACTGTGAAAAATTGAGAATATGGGGCATGACATAGTGAAACAACCGCATTTATTCTGAGTACGCAGTTGCGTCTGAAAGCTTGGCGGCCTGCAGATAGTCTGCACGATCTGAGTTGATTAATGGATACACGTGTGGTGATTTGCATTCATTCTTTTTCCTCTATATTTAGAAATGTAAAGACAATTTATACTAACATGTGTCTCACATGAAAATACAATTGATGTTACTTTGATTATTATCAGTGACAATTTCCCACTTAATACAATGTGTCACTGAACCTTTTTAGCTTTGCTCGAGTTAAAGTGTCTCATATCTCCGGTTTAAATCCCAATTATCAATAGAAAGCTGATCTCACGTAATTAGATTAAGGGCTTGGACGGTGAATTAAAAGGTTTAGCGCAGATTCACTGAGAGCATTAATACAGTGTTTGGGTAAATCAAGAGAGTGCTCCGTGGCTGAAAAAGAAAAAAGAAAAAGAGACTGGGCGTAAATGCAGGTATATGGTGCCATCTAGTGGTCATTGTGCAAAAACACAAACGTTGCTTTGTGAAAATCAGCGTGCCCATATCCGTCCCATGGCTCAGTTGGTGTAGATTCAGGTAATTTGGTCACTAATTAATTTCTTTGATTAGCTGTATGTGGAGGGCTGTTAAAGTTTAGCCTGTATCATGGGAGAGCAAATTAACCGAAGGTGGCTATTAAGTCTGCAGTCTTTTGTCTTCTGTTTATTAATTCACGAAGCTTCAACAGTGGCAGCCACATTAGGCTGATTTGTTGCTGCTTGACTGAGTGAGTTTTTGAGTGCATTTAGTTTGTGAGCGACTGCCTGAGTGATTTAGTGGATGAACGAGTGAATCAGCTTACAGGGTTTGTGTGACCTCTCGACTCGTGCCAGAGGTTAGCTGACATGTCTTTAACGCAGCTTGTGAGTCTGAGGTTGCGCGAGTGATCGCTGTGTGCGCACACTGCAGGACGCGGGTCCCTCCCTGAGCAAAGATAATAGGTGTGTTTGTGTCTCTGGCGGTGCTGATGTGCTTCACATGCCTTCTCTCCATGCCCAGTCCGGGTGCCAAGAGAGGGGCTTAAACCTGCGTCTGGAGATGGGAGCTGTGAGATCCCAGGGAGCGGATGCTTGGCACCGTGAAATAGGATTTTGGAAGGACCGAAGCAATGAAGCGAGAGGGAGAAAAGCAACTGCCAAGTCCTCTCTAAGGATTGTGTGGCCCCCTCCTCACCCCTTAAACATATTTAGTTTGAGCACGCGCACACACACACACGTGGAGATATGAGGGAGGGAAAGAGGGGGTTGTGGATGGAAAGAAAGAGAAAGAAAAACCAGAGAGGGGAGTATAATAAGAGGAACATTGTTTGGAGCAGTGCAGTCAGAGACAGTGACCTGAACATGTGTTCCTCACCGTAACAAACTCCTACAACTCTCTAATCCTGCCAGGGTTCTACCCAGGTGCCTCCTGCTCGCCTTTATAGACTCTGGCTTGTGTGTGTTAGCTTCCGGTATGCTCACGTGTAGATTACTCTCTATAAGGGACAGGACAGACAAGAAACAGTGACTGGAGGTTGCAACGAGGGAATTAAAAGGGCCTTGGCTTCTGCATACATGTGTCACAGAAGGTGATTGATTTGTCCCCCCTTGCTATCGAGGCCAGCAGTCGCGAGGACCCTGTCCAACACTCAGCTATCAGCAGCTCAATATGCTGAAAATAAGCCTATCAAGTATTATCTGTCTGTCTCTGTCTCATTTACGTGGCCATTACAAATATCAGCACGACTGGCTGCCTGCATAGAGAAGCAGAGAGAGTAGGAGAGAAGCAGTTTGTCTGCAGCTGGCGGGTTGCCCACCAGAGAGAGGAAATATCAGTTCTGAGCCCGAGAGCACAAGACTGAGGAGCTGACTTGATTAAAGGAAACAAGGCAAACTTGTCTAAGTTAAGGGCTTCAAATGATCAACTCTGATCTGAGGAAAGGAGCGCGTTCAGAGATAGACTGTTGTTGGGAAAAGTGAAGATATCAGCACATATAACTAAAAATTCAAGGCAACCCCTTCAACCTCGCCCCCCCCCCCCCCCCCCCCCCCTTCCTGCCTTCACCTTGCTTTCTGATTCTAACCTCTTGTTGCTTGCCCTCTCTTACACCCTCTTGAATGATTTCCCTCTTTTTTTCTTCCAATTTTCTACAAAAGGACTTGTGCAATTTTGCCATTACTCATATTATTGCTTGTGGCTGCAAACCGAGCCTTGGCTCTGTTCCTCAGGGGTAATTGGAAACTGCAGGTGTGAGAGGGCACATTAGCATACACAAGCCTCGCAGAGCATACTGCTTCAGCCCTAATGGCAGCATGAAAAATACATCTATCACGCTAATGCCGGAGAGATGGATGTGCTCTGTAGTTAGACCACTGGGACCAGTCATAAAAATGAGATAGCCTGTGGTGTTAGTGAGCTGCACCCCCCCCCCCCCCCCCCTAAATTGTTTCTACAGTATATTTGTGCGAGTACCTGAAGCGTGGCACGAGGAAAGGTCTGACTTATGGAGGAAGACGGCGACCAGCTCACTTCGACATATATTAAAAATCTGACAAGAAACAAGTTTGACTGTGCAAGACAAGTGGCATTTAAAGGTGCAGACAGACTTCAAACAATTATTTCACTTCAAAACCAGTCTCTGTTATGGGCGTTTGTGAGTAAATACGACCCGAAAAAAGTTGGTTAGATTAGTTGATACAGATACAGATACAGGTAAGGGGAAGAATGATATCAAGAGAAAAAATGATCAACCATGTGCTCACTGGTATGGAAGTGTACGTATAACAGAGAAAAATGTCTGGAAATGGATTACCTCCTATTGCTTAAGACAGTGTAATAACTACATTTGTCCACTGGACAAAAACGAAGTAGGCTCTGAATTGTGAGATGGCGTTGTTGTTTTTTCTTTCAATTGTGAAACATATATACTAGGGCTGGGCGCGTTAACTCGTTATTATCGTGTTAACTCATTATTTATTTAACAAATATTTTATCGCACATTACCGCAGGTTTTATTATTTATTTTATTATTGTAAAAGGCTGTTGCTCACAGGCTTTTATTTTGTAAAAGTCTGTTGCTGTCTGCTGAGGAACCGGAAAAGAAAGTAATTGGCGGATCCACCAAACATGGAGAAGGATACGGAACTTTTACTCGGCCATTTTCATTTTAAAGTTCCTCCAGACGGCAAAGTCGACAGAACCAAAGTCACCTGTAAACACTGCCAAGTTGAATTGTCTTATCACCGTAGTAGTTCCAGTCTAAAAATATCACTTAAAAGGCAAAACACACAGTTGATACCAGCAAGTCATTCAATGAAACTACATAAAAACTATATAAAAATGCTGATGTTAAAAGTGTGTTTGCACAACAAATGTTATGGCACTTTCATTCATGTGGGAGTACATTTAAAATAAAACTAAATGCTAAAAGCTATACACTACTTTTGGATTGATTTTTGGATTTTGCGCACAAATGCGATTAATCGTGATTAATCAGGGAAATCATGTGATTAATTAGATTAAAATCGTTAATTAAAATTGTAATCATTGCCCAGCCCTAATATATACATATATATATATATATATATATAATATCTAATCTAAACCATGTAGTTATTTATAATACTTCCTACTTCACCAACAGATTGTCAGTAAACGTTTTTGAAAAATGAGAAAATATGGGGCTCAAACTCATGTCTATGGCCATTTTAAAAGTGGCAAATATTCACTTAATGACAGTTTGATTAGTTACAAAATGGAGACGTGCAACAATTTCTAAAGGCAAATCCAGGTATGAAGCGATTTTGGTGCTTTGTAGTTCACACTTTTCGGGGCCCCTCTGAGTGCCAGTCAACAGGTCTTCCAGTGAAACTGAACAAGCAGGTAAGACCAAATAGGTTGTTTATTAGCAGCATCCTCCAACAACCGCCCCAACAGTTCATAGGAGGAAATTTCAAGTCAAAGAGGCATTCTCACATCCCAGCAAACGTTATTAGGTCTTTATTTTAAGCATGCAACAATGTTTTCTATAAGACGCAGGATGGGTGGGTGGACGGTGGAGGTAATACAAAGCACTTTGAACTAGCCTATAGGCTCTTTACACCGTGTAACTGAAGTTCGATTCAGCCAATAACTCAGCATTTTTCCAAAAACACTTTCGTCGCTTTCTGGTTGGGCTTAGGCAATAACATTACTTGGTTATGAACATAGAACAAAACTTCACGGTTTGAGTCGAAGACGACCATGGTTAGCGGTCAAATATATTATTTTTATACTGCACCTCTCACCTGGGCTCGATTTTGCTGATTGCCTTGATGACACAAAACAACGATACGACACATGTGACTTCCTGCTTGGGTTTATGCAGTAACACCACTCGGCAATGGTTTGGGATCAAAACTAACTGCATTTAAAACTCCTTATTTATCACTAAAATACACTTTTTGAAACTTAATCACCGTCGAACTAACGCATTTTTTATTTTTTTTCACTGCTCATGCATTTGCTCCCATGACCACTAGGGGCGCGTTTTGGCCAAATGTACGGTCATTTGGATCCATTATTGTTACCCATTATACAGTACTTGTGTGCTCATGTTTGAGAAAGAGGGAGAGGCTACTTTCGTAGGTGAAGAGGAGTAGAAAAGTGTCATGTAAATGCAGTCCATATCGATTGAGATGCCAGAGAAAATTAGATGGAGGGCGGGTCAAGCATCCAACTAACAATGATGAAATCGTCAAATTGTACTCTGCAAATTTAAGTTTTAGCTTGAAACATGCAATCAAACCTCATATTTAGGGGCTAATTCAGAGTATGGTTGTGAGATGAATGGGAAAAGCAGAAGAGCCACTTATTATTTTTATGTGTTTTTTCTGGCTAAGCTTTTATAAATATATGAAACTACATCACTAATAATTGTCAAGGTTCCCTCAAGCCTGAAAATATATTTTTTTCTCAACACAATAAAAATGTAACACTAACCATGTTGGTTGGCTATAGAGTCTACTTGATTACACAGACTTTGTAATTTTCTGGATGTTCAAGGTTTTTTATTGGAGACATCCTTGGTTGGTTTGTTTTGTTTCATTACTGATGTCCCCGTTCACTTTTATGAGGTACAGACAGCAGACAAATTAAAGGAAAAACTAGATTCCCTTTCCCTTACAGTGTAGGGTGTCTTGGATGCCGTTAAGCTTTATGGGGCATATAGTCGGCAAGGTTTGGGTCCACAGGTCAGTGTAGGTAAATAAAAAATTGTAATGAGGGATCAGCTTGATGAAACATTTCTGTCCAAACAAGAATGTTTTTTTTTTCATTAAGGATTACAGTGTCTCCATCAGGGCACAAGGAGTCACTAAAATGGTTTGACGAGGGATGAAAAGGTTGTGAATCTTAAGCCATAGCCTTCACAGTTACCAGTTACCTCTTCCAGCTACCTCCAAATTATGTTCCACTCCTACAGTGGACTTGTAAAATCAATGCCAAGGCTCAATAAGGCTTCTCTGGCAAGAAGGGATCAAACTCCTCACAAACTTCATGTCGGTTTTCCTTTAATCCGTTACTTTTTTTTCCACTTGAGATGTCATGTGTTGGCGTGAAAATCAAATCTGTGAAACATATTATGATGCCTTTGGCAAAGCTTCGGTCAACCGATGCAAAGAGGGGCCAAATTACAAACCCAGTTTAAAAATAGTTGGAAATAAATTGTAAGGGCTACCCTTGGCTATGTACCAACTTTTTTGAGATATGTTGCTGCTATGAAATTCAAGATGGACTGATATGCTCAATTAAATAGTCAAATGTGTGACTTTAAACATCTCATACCTGTTCTATTGTGAATACAGTGTTTCTTTACGAGATTTGGAATTTCTGACATTCAGTTTTCACTTACATTTTACGCAGGGGGCCAACACATTTTTATTTGGGCTTGTAGATGACATTTGTGTGAGAAGATTAATTCTTTAGATTACAAAACTGTGAGTGCCCCTACTGCTCATATGTGAACATTGTGGGACATGAATACTTTTGGCATTAATGTGTGTTCAGGTTCAAGTTTGCAGCAAGCTTGTCAAGCCTTTCACCAGAACCTTGTGCGAGGGAATCGCAAAACACCAGAAGAATTTATGATAATCCCTCCTGTATGACTTTCAGGTTCAGAATAAAGAATTAAATTAAAGGGGGAATTTAAAGCAAAGCAACCATTTTCTTTTCAGGAGTCAAAATAAAGACTCATTTTGACACCCCCTCGCCCCCCCATGTGTGGTTGTGCGCTCTTCAGGTTGCCAGCCATGTTAGATACTTGCAGGGACACACAAGTTTGTATGTGTTATTACCAGACACACACACATATATTGTGAAAGAGTCTTTCTTTGTCCTGTCTTCATTTTTCTTGTCTTTAAGACAGCTGTAATAGCTGTTAAACAGTGACATCCATTCACTCTTGGATCTCCTGCCGAGCACGTCTCACTGCAGTCAGGGGGCTTCATGAGCACAGACCAGCCATCTCTCCACTTCTTCAGAATAGCTGTGGTTACTCCACAGCGACTGGCTTGAACTGTCCCACAAAGCATGCAAATAATGAGAGTATATTAATTCATTCAGTCATTTCTTCTCTATGGCTGCTTCATCCAATTCAGAGTTGCAGGGGGCTGGAGCCTATCCCAGCTGGCATCACACGAGGGTGGGGAACACCCCGGACAGGTCGCCCGTTCATCCCAGGGCCGTCAGAAGGATAAATAAGCACAGGACAGAGGAAAAACAAGTCAGAAGTATGTGTACAAATACTATGATACATACATAATAAAAAAATGAACAAATATATTTATGACAATTGAGCATGAGCAAGAAATTACATGAACATACCAGTTAGCAAGCAACAGAAAATGCCCAAACACAATTTAGAGAAATTTAAATCCATTATAATGATCATTTTATTGTCTAATAAATGCATCCTATCAGGAGAATATAAATATTTACAAATGGCCCTCATGAATCAATGCATCAGTGGTTTTGCCGTGTTTTGGTAGGGAATGTATTCAGTGTCTAATGAAAGTAAGTGGCTATGCTGAGCAGTATTACATATACTAACATTAAACCATTCCTAAGTACCCTGCTGTTCTTTTCTTTATTCCTAATGAGGCCTTTTTGCTGCGACTGAAAACATAACACAATTAGGTCACCACAGACTGGATGGACGCGGAAATGCTGAAACTGCAGATGATTCCGAAAAACACAACCTTGGATCATTTGATCCAAGTGAAATTCACAAAACTTATGGGAACTCTGCCCTGAACGGTAAATGCAGTGAGATCTGCAAATGCATCAAGGTTTTTTTTTTTGTGGCACTTACCCCCACTTACAAAATGTCAGCGTTCAACATAAACTGTATTTTTTTTTCTTTTTTTTGTTTTAACTGTCCTTTAAAGGTAAATAACTACAGGTCTGGTTCCCATTATTCCTGCGGTTCTCGATTAGATTTTTAGAGAAGCAATAACATGTTAATTTTCAGCTTCAGAATTTATTTCGGGATTCCAGAGGTAGAAGCTTACGTGCTGTTCAAAATGCAGATTATTTTTTTCGCGCTGTACAATGTCGCACCCTCTATTACTTTTCCACATGTGTTACATGTGTTACAACATAGAAGTCTTCACAGGTCTAAAAAAGTTAGAACTAAACTCATGTTGGACTTGTAATTTATTTGAAAAATGTGACTGTGCAGAACAAAAGAATAATACACTGCCCAGATCCATTAGAAAAACAGACACACTCTCAAATGGCATTATTTTCACATTTAGTTGCAACTGAGAAATAAATGTCAACTGACAAGTTGTAAAAACATTGTGACTATCTAATATAACATTAGAAGCGTTTTCACTGTGAATTGCCATGATAAATGCAAACCATCTAATTATCAATGAAGGCTCAATAATTTCAGTTTTATTTATATAGTACCTAATCACAACAAATGTCATCTCAAGGCTCTTTAAATATACAACCCAATTCAAGCTCATTGTATTCTAATTGTATTCCAATAAAATCAAAATCCTTAGAATCCAAATTGCTCCAATCCATATGAAGTGAATTTAAGAAAACATTGTTTAGCTCAGGAAAACAACATGTTACATCAAAAACTTCAATCCCCCGTCCAGAGCATGCATTAAGGCGACGGTGGACAGAAAAAAGTCCCTTTTAACAGGAAGAAACATCTGGCAGAAACAGACTCATCTGCCTCGGCTGGCTGGGGGTAACACCAGGCCAGGGATACCTGCTGAGAAAGAGAAACACAAGTTAATGACAACAATGTCATATGCACATGAAGAGTAAAAGAAAGCAAAGTGAGCAAAGGTGCATTGTGGGAGGTTCCCCAACAGTATAGGCCTATAACCACAGAACTATGGGATTTTTCAGGGTCAACTGAGTCATTAAGAGCTTTTTTATGTGAGGAGAGCCAATGACAAGAAGCCAAAATGGAGAATCTCCATCTAGCTTTCGCCAGAATTCTCGCGACAGCATTTTGGATCAGCTGGAGGCTTTTCAGAGAATTTTTTTGGGACAGCCCAATAATAAAAAATTAGTCGTTCAAACTCAAAGTACCAAATACATGGACCAGAAATTCCGTTTTGTTTGAATCTAAAAAGCTGAAAATTCAGAGTCATCCATGTCTTTAAATCTATAAAACTTGCCTGTAGTCCAACCAAATGATTTGTTTAATCTGGATTTACGGAAGTATAGCTGAGTATCATCAGTATATTTATGGAAATTAATGCTATGCTATCTAATAATATTACCAAATGATAAAATGAAAACATATATTAGGTGAAAAGAATTGGTCAAAAGTTGGTCTTAAAGTTGGTCTATTCCTTTAGCTATTTTAATTTAAAGTCCACTAACTGTCAAAGGTCACAGATAAACAACTTGACTTGTTTTAGAATCTGAGACTATATTTCTAAATCATAACAATGGATGTTTTTTTCAGTCCCCTATATCTATATTCTTCTATAATCATAATATCACCAAGCGAGAAGAAAGCAATATACAGAGTATGGCGAGTACAAGTATGAAACACTAATGCTTACCAGCACTTACATTCGCTTGAGGTAAACTGTTCTGGAAGCTTTAAGAAACAGATTGGTTTTTATTTGAAGATGGGTTATATGAAGTAACTGTGAGTAGTGAGTTTTTTATCTGCAGTTGACAGTGGTCAGAGAGCTCTCAGTTGGGAGAACCAGGGGGGCAGTTCTGACCTAAGCTTATAGAACTACTCTGAAGGGGGCCAGTGAAGAGGGAATTTTTTGCCATCTAAAGCAATTCAAACCTCAACAATTTCACAGTAGTTTGAATGAGAACTATACTGAGCTTTTTTTTTTTTTTACACCACATCACTTTTGCATCAGACTGTTCGCCTATGTCTGTTATACTGCGTGTACTTTGTCACCGTTTTCCAGACCAAAGAACGTTCGTGTTGCTCAGTGTCATTGCGCAGTTGCTGCTGATCTGTTGAGTAGCCTATGTCACGAGTTGTGCTGACTGTTGGAAAGCTCACTGGGCATTACTTATGCAAAGATTTAAAAGATGGCAAGTGTCTGTACTTTTCCAAGATTCCTAGTCCTTTTGGCCATCTCATAGTAAGTATTCTTATGTTAGACCAGCTGAATTGTCACTCACACCTTATTAGCGGCAGCATAAAGTAGCTTCGCCACTGCGCATGTATTGACGCTGAGCAACATGGAAAATCTTCGTTTGAGAAAATAGTGACAAAGTAAACAACTGCCTGAAGCGAAAGTGACAAACTGCAAAAATCCACACGATATCATTCGCTCTAACTGCTTAATTTTTGATAATCAAGTTTATATGCTAACTATTCTATAATCAATTAAATATAGGGCTTAAATGATTTGCATAACATTGGAGCCATTTTCATTTTTAACAGTTTAACTTCACACAGTACAAATGTTTCTAGAAATGTGTATGTATTCATCATTTACTTTACCCATCTCTGTATTTTTTTTCATTTTGTTCTGAGAATGTATTTTCTGACAATAGAAAACAGTATTTCATACACGTTTTAAAACCTTCAAAGCATACTTCTTTCAGGAGGAGACGTCTTTCAGGAAGGTTTTTTGCTCTTAGTAATGTCCACAGATTTGTCATGAAAATATGCAAAGGTGTCAAATATGGAAATATGACAGCGCTTATGTAGTCCAGTACTTTTCTTCTTTAAAAATGTGTAAGTGATAACGTGTGTGTACATGTGCTTCTCTTGCAGTAGGTCAGGATACTCCTGTGTTGACTGACTGTGACGGATTATTATGGGATTAGGGGTGTCTCGGTTACCACAGCGAGATGATAATCACAGTAGCTCTCCTCTGATCTCTACAGGGATAGGAGTGTCAATCACACTGGAGACACTCAGAGATGAGAGGCAACACTGCTGTGAGCATGAACACGTGTTGGATGTTTTCTCCGGACCTGGTCTTACATGCTGTGCTCATGTGTGGATGTTTTGTGTGAATCGGCTGACGGATAAGAGGGGGGGAAATTTTTTTTAATTTCTATTCTTTTGTTCTTTTCTCGCCAGCAGATGAGTGAATTTGTGTTTTATGGAAATAAAATATGGCCCTCACCTCCCTCCTTGCCTCCAGATGGTCCCTGTGGAGAGAGGGTGATTATCTGGCTCATCTGAGCCAGGGGGAACCTGAGAGTGTTGATGTTGGGTGGGCAGTGCGGTGCCACGCCAAGCCTCCTGTCCCCAGGAGCTTGAACACGATCCCCTTTACCTGCCCCCTGTCTCTGGTCCTCCCCCCTCCCTCCTCTACCCCATCACGGCTAGATTTACTGCAGCTCCCCCCTCCTTCCCATCATCATCCCCCCCCCGTCTCCACCCTGGGATAGACTTTCTTCCACCTGACAAGGTTTGGCCCAGACTACTGGAATACCTGGACAGGTGAGTCTACTGAAGAAGGTGTCAAGTGCATGTTTGTGCTTGAGAGAGAAAAAGGCAGGGAGAAATAAGGAGAGGTAGTTTGTACTGCTTACCAGCTATTAGGAGCAAAACAGTGAGCAGGCACAACATTGCTGTTGGGAACTTGGCCGAGCGCCAAAGTCCTCTTTAGTAATCCCATGACTAAATAATAGAGGGTCAGCGGATCTCTTGATAAAGTCGTCATCATTTTGATTTTCAATCTTCTATTCCCTCCTTTCTCTCCTCCCTCCTCTCATCATCTTTCTTGTCCAGCCTGCTAATTAGGCCAGGTCTTTGGTTTCTCTGCCATGTGTGATATGAGTTTATCAGAGCTGCCTGTCAGGCTGCAGGGGTCAGAGAACAGTGTTGTTGGACTAGACTGTAGACTGCGCCATGGCACAAACTCGGCCAAAAGAGAGAAGTCGACTACAGCTAATGGGAAAAAAACTAAATAACATTCTGTATTCAAGCCCAAAGATGCTAATAAAAGCCTTAACAGAAGACAAAATTCATTAAAGGACTTCTAAATCATACAGTAGGACAGCAACTACTGTTTCATTATTGCGATGGCTATAACAGTTCACTGACTAGAAAAAACTAGATCTTTTGTTAGAATCAAACTGTAATTAAGGGAAACTAATGGTTATCGTACACTTCCTTGATGTAGATCTAAATAAAGATGCTTTCACAGGCTTTTTACAATGGAAACTGATCTAATGGAAACCTTTGCATTTGAGGACATGTCTTTAAAATCAAGCAACTTTACTAATTTCTTTTTGGAGCATTTTGTACACAATTACACACACAGCAATAAAGTTCAATGAAAAAGTTCAATGAAAAAAAGGTCTGTCACCTTCCAAATGTTTTTCATACCATCACTTCAGCTTCACTTTCTTTCTCTTTTGTTTGGTAGGTATAATTCATATACAAAGGTTTAAATCTTCTAAAACTCGAGCCGAATACCATGTTCGCATCGGCACAATATCAACAGACACCTTTGCACTGTAATTGAAAGACACTTTAATGTAAAGTGATGAGTTAAATTATTTGTAACACTATGACATACTATTTAGAATTGTGGAGATATAGAAAATTCATTGCCATCTTCATTCGGCCCATGATGTTCAAGAAAAAATGAAACCATAATCTATTTGGATGGGTGCCGTTAGGATTTTTGAAGATTTATGAAGGATTTTGAACTATTTTAGTTTAAAAAAACATTCCAGCCTCTACATCCGCATACATACTTTTTGTTTATTTTTCTACAAACTCATACAAATAGTCTCACCATGAAAATACCGTAAGCTAACGTAAGTGTGTCTGAGGAGACCAAAAAATTCTTCTGTCTTCTGTAACTAGGAGTTTGGACATTTTGGACTTTTGTGTTTGAACAAATCTGGCTGTTGAATTCAGTTTGAATTATAGCAAAGGTGAGGAGGAATCAGAAGAACGGGGAGTTTTTTTTTAATAAAAGCAATTTATGCATAATGTTAGGGGTGTAACAAGGTGGAGATGTCTTCTGTGACCCTCAAAATTATAAATATGTGTATATATATCTATATATCTATATATATATAGATATATATACACATATATATATATTAGCTTATATATATTAGCTTACCCTTTCTTAAAAAACTATGTGTGTGAGAAAGGAATAACATTAAAATGAGATACTATGTTTTAATTCATAGGTTCCATGTAAAAGTCCAGTGTTTTACATGGAACCTGCAAGTTTTCTCACACCTAATTTTCTTTTATGTATGAAATTTACACTTAACAAATTCAGAGTTTATGGCAGCTGTTTGTAGGCATTTAGCACAATGTCTTTAATGACCCTTCTTGAACGTATGGCATCTTAAAAAAAAAAATCCAGTCAATTGATCAATAAAAACAGATCAAATCTGCAATCCTGCCTTCATAAATACAGAGTTAGTCCTTAGTTAGTTTTTATGAAGTCACATTTGTTTCAATCTCTTTAATAATAGAAAAGAAACAGAGTAATAAATCAAATGTATTTTCCTTTGGCCTTTTTTATTTCTTTCTTACTATTTTTACTATCTTTACACAAGATATAATATTGAAAATCCATGAACGGGAGAACATGTAAAATAAATTAGAAAAACAGTAATATTGGGTCATTCTTGATTTTACAATGTGGGCCAATTAGTAACAAAATGTCAATATATTATATCTTTTTTTAAATCATCTTGAATTGTTAGGCATTTTAAAATATAATAATATACAGAGATATTTCTCTGTATTTTCCAATACTGCTGTAGATTACTGGAGCACACTGCAGGGCATTCAAAAGAGGGCAGTGTAGCCACACTTGCAGGTGGTGGTTTCTCCTTATTTCTGCATTTTTCACATCGATAATGTCACAGTTTCTATAAACCTTTTTTCAACTTTGCACCTTTGCAAACCTCTCCAGCAGAAACCTGCTTTTTTTTTTTCTCTCTCAGATTAATAATCTATTTGTCAAGGGCAGAATGAAAATATTAAGTATGACTAATTTCAACAGTCGGTGTGGTCAAGCTGTGAGGAAAAAGCTGCAGCTCGTAATTGCTGCAACACCCACTGACCCCTGCGCAATGTGCATCAGCATACTCCTTCACAACATGGAAGAAAATTGCTTCATAGTTAGTGCATTATTGTTTCAGTGATGGCAGAGAGGTTGCTTTGCCTGGCCCTGGGTGGCATCATTAACACAGGCTGGAGCAACACGTTTAAATCAGATGGCTTTGTCACAGGTGTAACTACTGCTGTTCATGCATGTGATTAATGTCCCCTTTTCTGATTAATTTCCTACGTCGGCTGAGAAGCCCTCGCATTTGTGATTAATGATCCTGCGGCCTAATATAATAAAATAGCAGTTTGGTACATTTTTTTTTTTTGTGTACGTGGATGTGTGTGCATGTGTGTTCTCACTGTGTAGCATCCTTCAAATCCCCGGCTTAGTCAGTGGTGACAACCAAAGGTCAAGCTGGAGGAAATCACACACAACACATGGACGAGAGTTTGTTTCACAGTACAGTTGTGAGAGACGCAAAATTTGGGGCCTCTAAAGTGAGTCTTAAAGACCTAGATTGTAAAATTATATTCATATCTCCAGACACAGTTCTGTTCTCACGGGTCTAAGCTGCTTTCTGTGTTTTTGAGGGCTGGAAAGGGTGAGACCAAGACGCTGCAAACCAGAGCCTCACTCTTGTCGTCATTTTGTAAAGGGGAAAAAAACATACAGCTTGGTTATTCTCACTGTTGACCTCTTGATGTTGAAGTCAATATTCTCCCCACCACCCCCAACCCTAAGGCCTCTTCCCACCCCACCTTCCCCATTTCCCAGAGACGGTGACAGAGACGGAGGACACAGGGATCTGTAATTAGCTGCTTGACCCCGGGGTTGGGTTGTGTGACCCCGGCAGCCGTGAAGCGCAGATCGAGCCTGATCAGATGAGTAGTTCTGAGGGATCAGTGGTTGAAAGACAGCCGCCTCCGCACCTCAGCCAAGCCAGTCACATTAGCCAATGTGGTCGAGACGGGGGAACAGTTACAGGAGCCCAGCTGCCGAGCCCAAACAGAGTCTGCCTGGATCGGGTACATTTATACAGACACATGTTTTTCCACATCCTCAGACACTGATGTGGCTACAAAACACATTACCTGCCACCACTCAAGGATAGGAGGAGGGAAGGGAAGGGAGGGGGGGGGGGGGGGGGGGGGGGGCACGGGGGACTGAAGGGTAACCTGAGCCAGGTAGGGGAAGGAAAGGGGAGGGAGGCGATGGGAGGCGAGGGAGGAGTAGTGCTGGCCCTTGGTCAAGTGCCTTGTATCCCACAAACAGGTCGCATCCAGTTACACTTTACCTGAGAAGCTGAGCCTGAGGAGAGGAGTCAAAGAAAAGCATGTGGACCTCCCTCCCCTCCCTCTCGTGCACTTTCTTTGGCTAATGGAGATTTCACTCTCAGAAAAACATTCAGAATGTATCTGGGAATTTTGCGAAAATTAAGGTCAGTTCACGTGTAAGTGTCTTGTTTTTCGGCAGCAGAATTATTAAAAGCATTGCACTACGCCCGGGTCGATAATTGATAAATGCGGCTCAGCTGTCTGCGCTGCCTCCCCTCTCACTACGCTAATTAAAAGCAGCGAGATGGGAGAAAGGGAGAGAGTGTCATCAAGGACACGCTGGGAGACGTTCACCTGAGACAGAACAGTCACTGATGCTCTGGGCACATCAGAGTGACCTCAGCGCCGGCAACGTTTGAAGTTGTGGCAGGGAGAAAGAGACACAAAAGCGTCTGGATCTGAAACTGTTGCCCTTGGCGGAATAAAGAAGTAGGAAGAAATAGAGAGGAAAGAGTGAGGAAATCAAGATGAGGGAAGGATTGGGTAGAAAGAGCAAAGTCTCTTGCCACATTTTTCTGTAAAAGTTGCAGCCTACTCTTTAGGATACTTATGTACACGTTCTGTTCCTCATTCCTTATTTGTTTCTACCTCTTTACCTCTCTCAAGTCATCATGTTTACACAAGCCTTTACTGCCATTTCCCTGTTGTCTAACCCTTTTTCCTCCTTCTTTCCCATCTTTCTTTGTCTTTTTCCTGCTGGTTGGAAATCTGCAAGGCTTGCTCATCGGCGCCAGCCTCTGTTAATCCCCTCCCAAAGCACCTTAGCAACGCTAGGAATTTAGAGATGCTAAAAAAAAAAGAAAAAAAAAACACACGACGACAACGACAACAACTGTTCTTAACACTGGGCTCGTATTGGCAAGAGTGGCCACATCTTGAGATGTGTGTGTGTTTTCCATAAGTAGTTCAGAACAATCTGGAAGGGTGTGATAACCAAGGATCTCTCAAGAGTGGGAATTTGCGTGTGTGTGTGTGTGTGTGTGTGCTCAGTGTCTGAGTGTGTGCACAGAAAGGGAGTATATGTTTATGTGATATAGTTTCCATATAACGCCAGCACCCTGGTAATCACTGCATGTAGTCACCTGAGATGCTCATTATCTTGTCTGTGTTCATGTCTGCTCACTGAGTGGATGCCTCGGTGCAAGCTGCACGCACCTGGATGAGTCAATGAGAAGCTAAAGTATGTAAAGAATAAAGAAAAAAAAAGCACAAATTATTACAGATGGTAGCAAAATGACTTATGTTACCATGAGCCCAACTTTGATGCTAGCCAAATTCCTTAATGAAAAATCAAATCAATAAAAGCAAGGTTGCAACACTCACAGCAATTACGACGTCAGTTATTTTTCTTTTATTGGCTTTGTGGTTTTCACATGACAACATAAATCACCCCTCCACCTCTCGCTTTCTCTGCCCAAAATCAATTACATAGGGGCAGTGGTAAAATAATTGAGGGCGCATTTAGGCCTTGGAATTAATACATAGTTTAAATGTCGAAACATTTTTGTTGTAACTTCTCACTCCGTGGTGTTAATTTATCTGAAAATTGAATGTGAATATAAATGGCAGAAAGCACAATGTGTTATTTTTAGGCAGACTGAAGATGCAATTGTTTGTTTGATGTGTGCCCCCCCCCCCCCATCAAAAGCCAAACATGTCAACAGAAAAACAAAGTCCTGTCTCACAACATTTAATTTTTAAAGAAAAATCAGAACAAAAGAATTTGCATCACATGCACACCTATGCACAGAAAATATGTTAATAAGAACCTAGCAACATATTCAAATAATAAATGCTTATTTTCTTTATGGACTCTTAATGTGAACCCAGAGGCTTGTGTTGAAATGAAAATTTCACACCGTTATCACACTGAGGGCCGTGGCCAAACAGAAACAGACAAGAAAGCTTCAACTGATTCCCTTTACCTAGCACTGAATCTTTACAAGTTTCCTATTGGCTGGTCAGACATCACATTAAATACACTCAAGACCGGAAAAATATTCATTACAGGCATTTTGACGGATTTTACAAATCTGCAAATGCAGCGGGTTCTTGGAAAACATGCCAGCTGAGGGACTAAGGGTATTAAGACAGTGAAGCTGGCTCCAATGAAAGGGACTGAGGAAGGAGAGCTGTTGCAGGCATGGTACTTTTTTTTTTTTTCTCCAACCCCCTTTGTGTGTGTGTGTGTTTGTTTTTGCCAAGATGGGAGAAATAGGCGATTGGGCTTGGGTTGTTTTTTTGCCAGGTAAGCCACATTTAAGCAAAGAAAAAAATCCACATGCTCTGAAATCACTTAGATACCAAACACTGAGCGATAGGAGGAAGGGGTTGTGTAATTAAGGGGTTTAGAGTAGGGAGCATCGCAAGGGAAAGAGTTAATGGAGGAAATTTGAGGCTCTGACTGTCGCTGACATTTTCAAAAAGGTCTTTTTTGCGCACAGCACCTATCTACTCGTGCTCGACGTAATGATGGCCTGCCAGTCGAAGAGACAAGGTGCTATCTGTAAATCACAGTCCCCCCTCAGTGATCCACATCCACTGGTGATAGCTATGATGGTCACTTTGCTGGAAGAGAGAGAGAGGACAGAGAAAGAGGGAAATGGACAAACAGAGGTTATTGATTTGTATGGGTACCAAAGGTCAAGAGTAAATAAATAAAGACATAGCAAAACAAAAGATGCTCTGCAGTTTTATATGGCTGTCATATAACACAAAGGAGACTGTCCTTTGTACACATTGGTGTGCTATTGTTTCTATTTCTAAATATGATAATGCTGGGCACAATGGGCTGCGTGATTTGACATCCAATAAGTTATCAATTAAATGAGGTATTAATCAAATTTTCCCCACCGTAAAGAGCCTGATAGCTGACAACAATCTAATGGCTTTGGAAACTAATTGAGTAGGGTTGTAATCATTAAGAACAATTTATCTGTGCCTCTTCGACATTTTGCTGTGACATACAAATCCTTCACTTGTTCCAATCTGACCTATCTAAACGACGCAGGTTGACCCAGTGGAGTTCAAAGGTCAGCCTCTTCAAACAGCTATCAGTGTGCTGCAGGTTGCAGCAGGCGCCATGAAACTCCTGTTTCTTATCTGAACTCTTTGACCCCTCATTAACCCCTTGGTGCTGTTTTGAGAATTATCACCTGACAGAGAGGAGCAGAAATCCTTCACAGCATCTGGTGGGCTTGTGTGTTTGTGTGTGTGTGGGCTAGAGATAGAAAAACACCAAGTCAATGAGTAAATTAGAGTTAATTAGAGTTAGTGAGAGGTAGCTAGTTGCAATAAGAACAAGACTATAGCTGCCCAGTGAGAACCAACTGGGATTTCAGTGTTGATTTCTGGTTGAAAACGAATTGAGTTGCTATCCGAGGAAACTGTCCTCCTCCCAAAAGCCACACCATGGTTGGTTGGTTTGCTTCTGCATGAAAAAACAGCCTATAATTACTTTGAATAACATGTAAAGTCTAATGGGAGTGAGAGCAACAGCATGTGAAACGTCAAAATGGTATCCATTAACGTGAGGGTGGTGTAATAGAAAGAATGTATTTCAACCCAACCATGACATTCTTCTAACACAGCAGTTTAATACACAAAGCTGACAAAAATGTTACCAAATTGGCCTGTGTGTAAGGACAGGTAAGCAGGATGGAACACATCATTCTTAACAACAGGGCTATTGTCAATTAGCTGGTTCCGTGATGCCGACTGGCTGTGTGTGAGCACACACTTATGTGGCACTGAGACACCTCTGTTTGGTCCACATGAGTTATCAAAGGGAACCAGTAGGAGCTCAACAAGGATGGCTTTTTTTTTGCAGCAATAAGGTGCAACCACTGATGCAACTTAGTCTTGAACTGATGTCCACTGATTGGAAGTGCCACGTTTGATCTATCCATCCCTTCTATGAATGTCTCCTTTGCCATTATCAGCAATATCATACTATATTGGCGTTAGTATTAATAATGAGGTGTTGCAGCTCAACAGGTTACAAAGAGCTGTATGAAAATCTCTGGTTTGATTCCCAGTCTCTATGGCCCTTTACGTACCGCTGTTCATTTTGAAATCTGGTCTAAATGTGAATGTTTATTAAATGTTCTCAAAAAAATAGTTCAAAAACCTTTAAGCTACTGAAGAGATTCGGAAAAAAATTTTTTATGTTAAAATGCTTGGGGGTATTAATCAGCCTTGGTTCTAGTCAATACTTATGGGAGCAGCACGCCTGGATGCACATTCTAATTTTCACTGCGGGTGCTGCGCTCAGGGCTGTAAGAGTATGCGCAACTCGTGTTTTCTTTTATTAACACATGTCTACCAACTCTAACATTTCACATGTAGTTTTTGGAACAGAGAGAAACAACTCGCAGACAATAAGAGACAACTTCTTTTTTCTGACAGCAAGACAATTGGCAGCTCATTCTCAGTCCTGCTGTATCGGCAGACTTTGGGAGTCCAATTAAAAGTAATAGCCAAGTCTCTAATTATCTCGGACACATCGTGCTTATCAGGAATTGTTTTTCTATTGTTTCTATGTAAATTTCAAAATCAAACATGAGCAAATTTTTTACCTATTTCAGTCTGAACCTATGTGTTGGACAGACTGACCAACTAACTAACTAACAGTTAGAGCCCTGCAACTGTGCTGCAGGGTGTTTTTATTTGTATATTCAGTTTTTAATTTCATGCTTTATACATAGAACTTAACATTTTCTATCATGCCATGTAAGTAAATAGTTTTTGATACATTTGTGTGTTTTTTTTTTAAAGATATTAAAGATTTATTTTGATAAAATCCGATCTCTCCCGCCAACACAAACAAAAGATTGTTTGTCTCTGAGATTCGCAAAGAGAGCAAATTTATGAAAAGAAAAATAAACCAATTCTCGACTAAAGATTCTTTTTTCTTTTTAGCAGCAAAAATAAGAGGATCCTATGATACTTAAAACTAATCATGCGACTCCTTCTGGGTCTATTTGGGGACCACAGGTATATCAGAGTGTGCTGAGAAAATGGGTTTGAAAAATCCCGGATCCAGTGACAGTGTTTTAACGCCCACTTCCTCATATCAGATTTAAAAAAAAAAAAAAGAAAACATCAAAGTAATCTCAGGTTTAAGTCGCTTTTGATGATGCACAGATTTTTCTCAGCCAGTATATCACAAACAAGTGCGCCTCATTCTCGTGTTATCCATTTTACCTTCATTTGAAAAATAGATACATGCTTTCTGCCAACACACCGATGACTCGTTTTTTGGGATCCCTCTGAATCTCAGTTTAAACAAAAATTGTGACTTATTACAATTTGGGATTTATTTATAGTAGTTTTGGCCAACGACTGTTCTGAAACTGTCCACCTTTAAAAAAAAAAAAAAAGCTCATTCCATTGTTGCTAGAGATTGTCAAACATAGTATTAGATGCACCAAACTCCCTGAAGAAGTTAGGCTGTGGTGGCTAAATGGAGTGTACTTGCAATTGGAAAGCGTTGGTTAAGCTGTAGCATTTTCTTGCAGACGTATTATAATGATATTATTTCTCTTATTATATTTACTTTCTGTAATTTAATCAAGATTAGGCAACACAGCTTGCTTAGGTTTTGTTTAAGCAACAAAACTACTTGACTGAGTAATCAATCAAATCTAATTCCAGAAAAGCTGAGAATTTTCCTGAAATTAAACCCAAAACTTAAATCTCACAAAGTTGAAAATTCTATTTAACTGAAAATAATTTTTAGGCTTTTTTTTTTCGCTGTGTGATTCTCCTCTCCGAGATGCTCGATACATTTTACGACGGGAGACGGATCGGAACTGCAGGCAGTCCAGAGCACACACACTGTGTGTCTGTGAAGCCACACTGTTATAAATTGTGCGGAACGAGGTCTGGCATCATTTTGTTAAGCTAGACGTCAACCTCCCGGGAAAAGACGTCACCTCGATAGAAGCATCAAGTTTCTCCAAAATCCCAATTTACGAATCACACATTTGCAAGTCACCCATGCCACAGGCACTGATGCCCCCCACATACCATCACAGATGTAAGCTTTTGCATCTTTCGCTGATTTCAGCCTGAATGGTGTTTATTTTGTCTCTGAGGTGTAGAACCAGATGTCAGTTTTTTCCTAAAGGAGGCTGAAACCACAGAATGTGTGTCCATTGTCTTTTTGTTCTGACATGTGGTTATTTCCAAAGAGTTTCTGCCTAGAGTTGACATATGACTTCCTCCTGACTTAATATTGTTCCAGGATACTTTTCTGGATGCAGCAATGGACTGTGTTAAGTGACGATGGTTTTTAAAGTACTCCCGTTTGTGTGTCTATATTGATCCTCTGAGAACTTGAGGATCACGCTTTTCCAGGAGGGGTCTCCTGCTGAGGACTTTATATACTGATATTCCCCCAGATTTCCTGAATCCTTTATCTGTATCATGTACTGCACATGTTAAAAGACCAAAGTTTTTTGCAAAGTTGGATTGAGAATTATTTTTTTCTTTAACTGATAGGTTGAGCCACAATTCATCCTAGATTGGTGGATGCTCCTTTTATACCCAACCCTGACACCCTCCCCTGTCACCGACAGGGAACAGTCAAACAAGCCAACATTTAGAGATAATAGCTGGCGTTTCCAATGTGTTATTCTACCCGTCGACAGTAAACGAAGTAATCCTCATAACTAAGTGTTTACTTTAAAAAGCCACAAAGTTTTCACAAGGAAGACGGTTATGTTTCCTGGTTATGTTCAGGCACAAAACTACTTGGTTTGGGGTGAGAAAAGATGGTTTGTGCTAAAATGCATTCTTTCTCAACACTTATGTTACCATACAGCACAAAATGTTGTTGGTTGCCTTGGTGATTTTACGTTAGTTGTTCAGACGACCATTAGAGGTTGAATATTTTGAATATAGAATATTTCTGAAATTACAATTTTAAATGTTCACCAAGGCTGTAATTTAAACTTGAACAAGCGACACACATTCTTTTGTTGTAAGACAGTCTTGTGAAGGCCTGAGTAAGATCATTAAGGGCTTGACTAAAAAAAAAAAGCATACATCTCTGTAGAATGCAAAACAGTTCAGTGTCACCAGGAACTGAAACATCACGACTAACTCAAATCAATACAGCTAAAGAATTCAATCAAAGCTTAACTGAACAGTATAACTCCAACAAAGGACTGTGATTTTAGGCTGTATTACTTTAAGACAGGAGTACCTGCTAACCTGCAAAAAGTAGAAAGGTTGGGTTTGACATTAAATCTAAAGTCTTATATTCTTCTCTAAATATGTTTAAACCTTTCAATTTCTTGACTCGTTGACCTGCTTTTATCAAGGTTTGCCACGTGTTCATATCTAAGCGGTTCCTTTGGTGAGAGCAATGCAGTACAAACAGAATGGCTTATAACAGGGGCGCCAAGATAAATCAGTATGGATGATGACTGGGATACTGATGTGATGAAACTTGCATATCGTGTTGATAATATTGTGATTTCACCTCGTCTGGTAAAGTCCAAACTTTACTGAATGCAAGTTGTGGTTTTGTGCAGAATTTACAGTTCTTGTCTCTTACTTTGGGATGAACAAATAAATTAATAAAAACAAAAATGTAATTAGTAGATAGCAATGTGTTTTAGGTTTTCTGTTGACATTTCCATGATATTGCTTTCCTTAATGCTTTTGTCCGTGATAATCATGTGGGGAAAATCGGATATCGTGACAGCCCTAGCTTGTAGCTGTAATACTAACTGGAGCTTATGTTATTGATACAACCACTGAAACAGCTGTGAGGATCCCACTGGCACAGCATATGGAGAGACATTATATAAAGATAGGCCTACTTTGAGAAAGTCGCAACAACCGAGAGTAGAAAAACAAATCTCCAACTAAAAACGGTGAAAGTTCAATCGTGTTATGCGTTTTTAAGGTGCCTCCTTTCATTTTGCAACACAGTGATCTAGAAAAAAAAAAAACACGAATCTTTGTGCATTTTATATAGTTGCTCACTCTTTTAAGGGTGTCAGTCAAATTAGTTAAGCGCTTTCTAATCTGGTTCTTGACATCTATCCAGTATTTTTTTTTTTTACGTCACATGCCACATCATAATTAAAAATGCATCTTAAGAACAAAACATGAAATGCCATTTTTTTGCCAGAGAGGCTGGAAGGAAGGCTATGATGCACAGGATTAATGAGTTCCGCATTTCCTGCTCAAACTGGCAGAACACTGAGTTTTATCCCAGCAGTCGGATGTGTAGAAAGGTTGGTCACAAGGTGTGTCATTTCCTGTGCGTGTAAACAAACACAGAGGAACATTTTAACTGATTTAAACTTCCTAAATGGGTGACTGCATGTATATCAATGATAAACTCCTGCTGCCATCTGATGGCAGATGACACATATATCTAAGTGCCTGAAGGAGGTTTGACCTTATTCCCGCTCTGCACATTTCAAGTGTTTTGTATTTTGTGCATTTTTGTATCGAGTGTTTTATTTTTTCGTATTCTGCAGTGCTTGTGCTGCATTTCCGCTGCCATTTTGAATGCACTTGTTGACAGAATCCCTAAACATTCAGCTGAAGACACATTTTTCACTAAAATACAGAAAACTTGCTTTGTTTTATCTGAATGAAATGCCTGCATGTTTGCAAAGCTTGAACCTGTATGTCTAACCTAAGCACAAAAAACATCACACAGACAGGCAAGTCTTAAGGGCAACAAGGCTGTGGGCTTGGTTGTGCAAGTTGTAGCACTGCTATTAAGAGCCCACTTCAGGACAAGTGCAACTCCAGTATATTGTCGCTATAGCACCTGTGTCCTTGGTTCTTAAATAGTCTCCTATATACATTTGTGCTATACAGTCTTCTGTTGAATATCATCAGATACATATTATGTATAAATATTTAAGTACATATTTTCCTATCCAAGATGTGGAATCTTCCTATACACCAGAGAAGTGCCAATCAGATGGTTTGGCATACAATGCAAACAACTTTGACACTGAAACCCAAAGTTTCTGACTCTGATACTGGATGTTGCCTTTTACAGTGCATCTTCTTCCAACTGTCAACACTGGTTTATTTTACCCACGACCATCATCTTCACTAGTCCACAGTGTTCAGGTATACAGCTGCATTGACAGATGTTTTGGCCACCTGGAAGCACTGACGCATGCTGAACTTATGATATTGAAATTGCAAAAATCGGGAAAAACTCTTGCCTATTTTCTGGAGGAAACATTTAGCTCTTTAGGTGTTCCATTTAATTCACGGAATGCTAATTTTACTATGCTGTGAAATGATCAATTCAGGCAGTCAAGGGTTGCATAAAACAGTATAGTGACTGCAAAGCAGAACAATGTTTAAAGTTGATCTTTGGTATTAAGAAAAAGGACATTTTTCTGGCTCATTTTGAGGGCATTGTTGAGATTAACTTTTCCATTTGGGGATTTGAAAGGTTTACACAGTGGGCTAATATTAGTTAGATGCTTGGATTGTAATTAAAGGGATAGTATATAGTATCAAGACATAAATAATTTTGCTAATAGGCTATCAAAAAATGCAATTGAATAGTTCAATAAGCCTGATGTATTTTTAAAAAAGCTGACTTTAGGGGGTATCCAAAATTGCGAAGAAAGGACTTTGGACTCGTGAAATCCTCCCCGATTGGTAGCTCTTCCACACTTTCATTCAGTGTTGGACAGTGAGGCCACTCAGTATGCTGCACCCCAACCCCCTAAACTTGCATCTTCTACAGACTTATTCTTTCCTTTCTCCTCCTTCGTCCCCCCAAAAAACAAAACAAAAAAAATACCCGGTTCCTGTGGAGTGGCTGGTTTTGTGTGGTCCCAGCACTGTCCCGTTTTTATCACTCCTCTGACTGGTTAGCCCCGTCCCCCTCACACCTGCGTCTCTCCCAGGTCCCTACAGGAATGCGCTGGGGCTTGTAATCGCTTTTGTGGGGACCATTGAGTTGTACGGCTGACTGAAACTTCCCAACCTCACAGCGCGCTGGCCGCTGAATGGAACTCAGCGTGGGGCGGCTCTCCAACCCACGGACGCTGCCAAATTCCTACAGTGGCGCTCCACAATCACTCCCACACAGGCCCCGATATTCCGCCAGGCGGGAGGGACGGGATGGGGAGAGGGGGCGGTGGGTCGGGACATGGTTTTGGTGAGTGTGTGTGTGTGTGTGTGTGTGTGTGTGTGTGTGTGTGTGTGTGTGTGTGTGTGTGTGTGTGTGTGTGTGTGTGTTGGACAGAAAGATGGAAAGGTCCACATTAAACTCCGAGCAAGAACTTTTTGAGTTCTATCGCCACTTCGGTTGCAAATCGCGCGATCTTTGTTGGTGTCACTTTTTTTTTTTTTTTTTTTTAAAGAAGTCAAACAGTTATTCGGGTTAACTATTATTCATTTTTGCATGATGCATCTTATTGCCTCACCTCTTTCAAAACCGTCCAGTGCAGATGCTATTCCAACAACGGAGAAATCTGAAAAATAAAAAAAAAGGAAAATAAAAAAAAGCGTTTGATGGGTGCTGCTGGACAAAGTTTGAAAAAATAAAGCAATTTCTCTGAACTTTCAGTACATTTGTGCTGCGTTTTGGTGCATTAGGTCTCTGTGCCGGCATATAGCGTGGTAGCTGTGGGTAGATAGAGCAGCACTGCAGGATTAAGAGGCAGCAAGATTGTTAAACATGTCAACGTGTAATTGCACGATAAGGCCCTTCCGAGGAATTCATTGGCCCAGTTGCTTTCTCTATTCCGCGCTAATCTCGCCCGGCACATTCGCTCTGTGCAATCTGTCTCCATAATCTTCTGTGACAGAGCGGGCGACGAGAGCAGGCTGCTTGGTAATTTTTTTTTTAGGAAAAGGGGGGTAAGACGAGGAGAAAATATGCAGAGGCGTGATAAAGTGACGCTAATTATCCCCATTTAGGACAGAGAGTGCAAGGGATCGGGGCTTTACGAACAACCGAGTGTGCGCTGCTGCTGATGGCCTCCTAGCACGGAATATATCGGTGGCTACAAGATAAGAGTATCGCGCGGTGGAGAGATTTATTGGCCGGTCAGCAAAACGCATGCACGCGCGCGCGCACAATCGCACGCGGGAGCTGGGGCAAAGACCGGCCACAAACTGAAGCCTGCATAGGTTGCGCCCAACGCTCACTTCTTTTCCACCTGAAGGTGTAATTTATGCGGGTTAAATTTGCCAGAACGCTTCTCTTTTTAGCCTGGCGATGCGCCGTGACGCGCTCCGCCTCTCCGGGCTTTCAGTGCTAATCCGCATCTCTTCACATCAACAGATAAGATGGAAACAGATGCAAAACACACGAGGAGGCCCTCCCCTGCCTTACGGTGCGCACTTTAGTGCGGAGATGTCTCCATAGATGCGGTTCCTTTTGGGGTTTTGGAATTTGCATCGCTCCTCTGATTCACTTCAATAGATTAACGCGCAGCCAGACGTAACACGCTTTACTATGAGGCCTATAACAGGTTTAATTGACATAAAATGCACGTCTTTATCATGTGAAGCAGGTCCTTTAACCATGTATTTGAGATTAATTGATTTTTTTTTTTTTAAATGCAGGAGCTTAAATGTCCCTAATATGCGCTGGTAGTTTTATATGGAGAAACTGCGCCTATCAAAGCAGCAAATATGAAAAAAGACATTATACAGGATTAAAAGCTTCACAAATAATACAGGTAGGCCGAATTTTTTTTTTACATAAACGTGTCTGAGAAGCCATGCTGGTAGTGTTGTCAAAAGTACCAGAACTCCCTTATGAATCAAACATCAATTCCGACTCAGCATTTCTCAGGAATGTTATGTCCATTGGGGAATTTTTAATCCTCTGTGAGCTATAGTTTGAGTACCTTTTTTTTTTTTTCTTTTCTTTTTGCTTGTGCTACTTAAATTTAGAAAAAAAGGGCCTAAAAATGTTCCTCTTCCCTCTCAATCAGTTACTGTGTGTTGACTCCCAAGTTTCACGTGGCGGTTGTGTGTAAACTGGCATGATTATTGTACCTCATGCAGTTTTCTTACTTCCTTGACTCTGGCTATCAAGTGTCAAGAACTAAATGCATTTCAGCTTCTCACATGATGGGAGCATGCAGAGGAACAAAAGTCAGATGAATGAAAGCTATAGGCTCCTGCATATTATTAGGTTATATAAAAGCTATAAGGACATTAAGATAAACTGTTTTGCAGATTCAATTTTAGAAATCAATATAAATTACAGTCTTTTATAAGTCTAATAGTTCCCGTTGCTGTCTCACAATCACCTATTAATGTGCAAATACAGAGGAAAGTTTGACCAAAATCTGTATCAATAAGGGGAAGTGGGGGATAAATAAGTCCAGTTTAGATTGTTATTATTGAAGATTGAGTCTCTAATTCACTCTTTCTGTTGTAAAATGTTTTGTTTTGGCAGAAGATGAATTTCACACTGCAATAAAAAATAAATAAAAGTACCTCAGCAGGCCTCTTTGAAGAAAACATATGAAAGAATGATTTGTTGTTTCGGTAAGTTTGGGGTCCGAAGCAGTTCCACATAACCCTTTTTGAAAATAGCACACACTTCTGAGTGGCTGTTAAATATCTGAAAAGCAGTTTCGAGTTTAAGAAAGAGAAGTTTGGCACAACTCTGCAATTGACTGAGACAAACGTGTAATTAACACAACGCCACAGATATACTGTAAAGGGATTCAAATGAGAGCGGATTAAGAAAGAATTTCTAAAGCTTTAATTTGAATGTAAAGACTCACACTTCGTAGGCTTTACAGGGAGGGAAAAAAATAGAATGGCTAAAGGCATGATTGAACAGGAACCTGCCATTCCCGTCAATAAATCTGAACCTTGATGAAACTAACAGGTGGTTGTCGTGTGAGGCCTCCTTCTATTCTATAGCAATATCAGATGTATGACAGAAAATGTGATGTTTTATATTTACACGAAAAGAGAACGAGTACCATCATATTGGTCTGCTTTTAAATGCTTATCAAAAATCAGAAACGTTTTTGTGTGGCCTATGCAACTGAAACGGTTGGGGAAGTTGGAGGAAGAGAGATTTTTTTTAATTTTTTTTTTTTTTTTCACAATTTATGAACACGTTTCTAATTAACAACAAAAATCAGATCTTATGAATCACAGAACTAAATCGTTCCCATTAAACCTGAAGGTTTTAGGCATAATTACGCACAAAGAATTGGGCTATTTAAAAGCTCGTGGGACCTGTGTCCAGCAGCAAAGTAAAACAAAAGAGAAAGAAAAAGGAAACACAAAAAAATCATATATATATATATATATATATATATATATATATATATATATATTAGGGTAAGGATATTTTTCTCAACAGGAGGAGTTGGTGATATTCTCGTGTCCTAAAACGTGAAACACTGGTGTGATAACACTGTAAAAATGATCAATCTAAGACCGTTCTCTTAAGAATCAAAGCAACATCTTGTGAAATTTATTCAATTATTCTTCATTGCAATATCAGAGCTTTTCACTCGCAGAAAAGCACTTAGATTACAACAGCAGTTGCCCGTCATTCTTTGAAATATTAAAATTATTCACAATTTACAATAATTAGAGTGTTACAATAAAAAGAGATGGTTTCCAAGAGTTAAGACACAGGCTTCTGCAAATGAACACAAATGCTGAAGGAATGTGATTTTTTCCCATATCTTTTAAAGCACTTCCTTATGATTATGACACTTTATCTCATTTTCAAATAACTTACAAGACCCCCACCGCCACCACCACCCTCCCACCCCCAAAATGATGAGACAATTGAAGCAAATACCCCCATGAGAACGTGGCGTCCCCCCTCAACTAAGACTGAAGTTATGGACAAAAAGATGATAGCACAATAACCAATATCTCAGCATTATATTTGTAATATAATTCCACTGGTGGCTATTCAAAAAAAAAAAAAAAAAAAAAAAAAAAGCCGAGATGAATGTGTTATTTACCCTTCATTTTACAATATCATAAACATTCTGTACAAAATGCAAGTATCTCTCGGGACTTGTTATTTAGAAAAGAGGTAAATATTTGGTTATGTGTTCGTTAGCAGTTTTCAATTATACTGTGAGTTTTAAATGTGTGTTAGAGGGACCGTCCCGTTCACTCCAGCCGTGGCGCTCTGGTAATGCTGCGGCAAGGCATGGAGTCTACTCTGCATTGACGGGTCCCCGGGCTCTCCGGTCGGTAAATACATGCTTATCATCTCTCTCAAGTCTCCGGGGCAAGGACCCCGTGAGTGTGTGCTGCTGACGGGAGGGCTTACACTCGGCTCTGACTTCACCAGCGACCCTAACGTCCCCATGGCAGCTGAGGAGGAGACGCCGGAGCCCTGGTGCTGCGTGTAGGTGATCCCGCCGTAGCCGGATGGAGAAGCGTTCATGTAGCTCTGAGAGTTCGAGATGGGGCTGTATTGCAGGGCTGTCATGTCATAGCGGTGCATGGGCTGAGGGTTGTGCGAATGGTGGTGGTGTGAGTGGTGGTGGTGGTGCGCTCCGCTCCCGGGGTGCTGGCTGTAGGCAAGCTGAGCCTCCTGCATCATCGCAGCGGCCGCCGCGGCTGCAGCCACCTGCCCCGAGTACGCACCGTTCGCCCAGCCGTTCATGTGCGCGTAGCCGGAGCTGGCTGAGCCTCCATGACCCCCCGGGCTTTCTAACCTCTGTCCGACCCCGGCTGAACTCATGCCGACACTTAAACCAACTCCCCCGCCACCGCTGGGCCCTGAAAGCAGTCCACCGGCAAGAGAATATTTGTCCTTTTTCAGCAACGTCTTGGTCTTCCGTCTTGGCCGGTACTTGTAATCCGGATGCTCCTTCATGTGCATGGCTCGCAAGCGCTTCGCCTCGTCGATGAAAGGACGCTTTTCTGCCTCGGACATCACCTTCCACTCTGCACCCAGCCGCTTGCTGATCTCCGAGTTGTGCATTTTGGGGTTCTCCTGTGCCATCTTTCTCCGCTGCCCACGGGACCACACCATGAACGCGTTCATCGGTCTCTTCACCCGTTCCTGATTCGCTTTGGACCCGCTATTCGGCCCCGTTTGCCCCGTGGTCGTATTCGTTTGGGGGCCGGGGGAATGAAGGTCAGTTTCCATCATCATGCTATACATTCACCCGGTTTTAAACTTCGCCACCAACAGAGAAAAAGTCTGTGTCAAGATCGGTCAGGTGCGCACAAGTACTGGTGCGCTGAGGCTGACAGGGTGACAAAACTAATATCTAACCCAAAACGACACAAATAACAGATGAAAATTAATCCGAGAAGGAATATGAAATGTTCTCCAACCAGTATTTTCACCCTGTCTTCTGCTGGGTCGGTTCACATCCACTGTGACAGAATGCGCGTTTGAGCCACTTTCCCTGACGGAGTTGAGAAGTTGGTTAAAGCGGCGGCCATATGATGCGCACTGACAGCGGTTAAATGAGCCACAAGCGGCCAATGAGGCTTTAGCAGCAGAATGATTTGCATGGCGTTTGGTCAGGTGACCAGAGGGCCATAGAGGAAGAACACGCCGAAGAGGAGGAGAATAAGGAGGAGGCAGAGAGGAGGGTCAATCCCACAAATAGCATGAGGTATCTGAAATGTTCAAACAGGCTCTCAGAGACTTCAACAACAAAAATAACTAAGATTTGTTAGCAGTGATGTAGCGGTCAAATGGTGGGTTTTGTCGGTGCTTACAATGGCCCAGACATCTCAACATTTTTAAGGCTTTAATTTGAATAAATCACGTCTAAAGCTCGCAGAAATCCAAACGTTTCAATCTGGAGAGGATGACACTTTTTAAAAAAAAAAATTTTTTTTTACCCACTTTCCCGTCCACGTTTAAGCGTTCAAAATAATCCAATCTAGATCAAACAAGTCATTCTCACACTCATCGTGCGTCCAAGAAGCTTGGGCCATACTGAATGCTGTGGGATTACACTTCATTGTATCCGTTTTCGGACGATATGAAGCTGAAGCAGCGCTTTAAATCAATTTTCAGACCAACTCTCTCTCTCCGCACCCTCTGTCCTCCGCTCTCCTTCCAGGTATGTAATTAAGGTATGTAGTAATAGCAGGTGTCAGCGAGAGAAATTACGCACACTCAGTGCCGAAAATGACTCGCGAGAGATTTTGCAAAGAAGAAAAATAAGACAGTTGTTCTAAGAGGAGAAGCACATAGAGATGGATAGCCATTTAATGAGGGCAAATTACCGGGGTAAAAGCGACGTTATCGCCGTCTGCTGGTGATGGTGAACGAGTCCTGGGCGATGCCTCTGCCTGCGGCTACACATGAGAAGATAATCTACACGTCTAAACTGCTTCTGCTGACACCTTTTGTTGACTTTTTTGTGTGGCTTTTAGATTTGATGCATGCTGTTTCATAACCCATTCAAATAGCCCGTTTGTAGAGGAGAGAGGAGCGGATCCGTGCGTCTTCGAGTCCGCGCATAAATAATCCAGATTTCACAGCTGACCTCCCCTGAAAAGCCTAATCAGCCTCTAATTGAAAAGGAAAACGAAATACCACTTCCCCGCGGCGAGACTAACGATTTAATCATTCCATCGTTCGTTCTTTGCTGTTTTTTTTTTTTTTTTTAAATTTCAGTTACAGCTTGATACAGCTCCCCGTTTAGGGCCTGAGGGAGCGGGATCACTCGGACAGATCCGCGCGTCTTTGGTAACAGGGTTAACGGGATGTCACAGTGGTCAATAAACGTTTCCAGCGCTTTTCAGGCCATGTGGCTTAAGGCCCGAGGAAGATGACAATGTAATGACGAGAGCCCGGAGAGCCACGGGGAGGTGAGTGCCAGTAACGCGATCACACAGCAAATAAACAGACAAATTAAGAAAGAAAAATTGAAAAAAAAAAAAGAAAAGAAGCAACGCTCACTTTGTCTTTTTGTGTTAAAGATACGGATAATACGTACTATTAATACGTATCTTATTGCTACAAGACAGTGGAATTCATTAAGATAGCCTATATGTCGGCTTTTTTTTTCCTTTTTTTTTTCACACATGTTAAAGATTTGCTTTACCCACACTAGAAAAAGCACATACTGCTCCAAAATCAAATCAAACTTAATTTTTTTTGGCATTCACATTTCCAAGCCTCCTAATTTTCAAATACCCGTGATTTATATGAATTCAAACACAAGCAACGCTGTAGAAGAAAAAAATGCATTCAAATAGTATTGTTAAAGTGAATCAATTATAGCGTTTTTTTTTTAAAGGAATGAAAATAATCATCTGGGAATACATTGATTTTTTTTTTTTTTTAATTATCATTATTATCAATAATAATGTTGTTCTTCATCCTCCCATGTCGAGAGGATTTAGGGTTGTACATAGAGGATTAGCTTTCACAGTGACACTAGGACCCCGGTGGCCCCTGTTTACTTTCTCTGTCATTCCCCATCAGTCCTCTTTTAACAAACCTCTTTTCAAACCTCCTCGCTCCTTTGTGCGCTAGCTTCTCTGCAACAGTGTGTGTGTGTGCGCGCACGTCATGACGGTGCACGACCGGGGCCAAGGGTCAAAGCAGTTATCCAACACGCCCCCCCCCCCCCCCCCCCACACACACACACACACACTCACCACCCCAACAAATCACCACATACATAACAAAATATAAGCGAATGCTTTTTTTATATTTTTAAATTTTTTTTAATACAACCATCCACACTCCACGGCAGCGGCCACGGTGTCATTATGCCTTTAGTTCAGCCAGCTCACCCTTCCCTCGCAGTTTAACCCTCATGCATGACAAACTCTATGGGGACTGCATGTGGGTCGCCTCCTTTAATCTTTTTTTCCCCTCTCTCTCTAGAGCAGTTAACCTGCGCGAGGACAACCGTTTCCACGCGTGATCACGTTAGGATGTGAGTGTGTGCAAGCGAGCGCACGTTGAAGTGGGTGGTGTTAGTTTTAGTGCAGGAAAAAACAATAAGTTCTGATCATCTGGTGATTACTTGGGGTTAATTATTTAATCGAGCTCCTATGATTCCGTGCCACAAATTAAATCCAGAGCCTGTAGATGTGACGATAAGCCGCCCTCCCGCTCACTGAAAAGTATAAAATCATATCAGTTCTGACAGTCACCGACCAGCAATTGGTCGTTTAAAGGTAGCTACGATATTTTAGAACATGCAACATTAGGATGGCACAGGTGATGAGAACTGCCGATTGGAGAGCAACTGGTAGCACTGTGAGCCACAGAACTGCGCGCTGTGTGCAGCCAAACCCCTCGCGGGGCTCACTTGTCCCAAAATAAAACGAGAGCCTGGCTGGAAACATATAATATCTGCACTGAACGCAGCAGAGCAGAGTGCCGATTCACCGAAAGATTGTCAACAAAGGCATTCACAATCAAATCCGCTTTACTCTCCTAATGCACGCTACATTAAAACAAACAAACAAACAAAAAAACACAACACAGGTTAAATATTTGTACTACATTTGGTCATCCTTGCGTGTGGAATTGTCATTTGCAAACTTACGCATGTTTCCCTTGTTCCCTCTGCTCCAGACAAAGTGGGCAGACTTCTCCCTCCATACTCCTAAAGCCGTCCTAAGCCCTTCCAAAGCTGCATGTAAGACCGTTACTCCCACTACAATCTGGCCGCACGAGTGCCAAGGCCATCCGTGCCCGGTGCCCAAACCCACCACTCAACACACACTGAGGGGCAGAGACAAGAAGAAATGACATTTATTATACACTCTAAAACAGACAATTCCAAGTTATTGTTTCTCTCTGCGAAAGGGGCCTGCTTCTAACATAATGAACGTCTTTTGTGTGGAACAGAACAATACAAAAGAAGTATTCTAATAAATAGCCACTTTTTTTTCTTTTTTTTGGGGGGGGTGCTCTCCAGGATGAATAGGCTGGAGCTGCAGGGTTCTGAAAGGCAGCTGTGCCGCATTCGGGGAGGGGCGAGGACTTGGCGAGGAGCCCCGCACCCCCTTGTCTCCTCCTGGATACTGACTCCCATTGCTGATCCTGAAGCAGAAAAGGATGCAAAGGGAGGGAGGGAGGGAGGGAGGGAGGGAGGGAGGAGGTGGGAAGGGGGAGGAAGGAGGGAGCAGGGGGAGTATTGACTTTGTATATAACAATATTCCAACAAACGATCCTGGAATCATCAAGTATTTGCCTCCAACTGTCAGGTGCAACATATGTGATTTAGTTTTGCCCGTATGAACCTGAACAGCTCGTAAGCATGCCCTTCTGACAGCTTTTAGGTGGAGAAAACTCATAAAACACATAGGCATCACTGTAAAACACAGATGAGCTAATTAAAGGATTCCTAATTAAACAGGTTCACGGCTGTCAGATGCAGCGCACACTGTTCAGTTTACTCCACTCAACTCAGATTAATTTTTTCTCAGTCTAAACCTCACATGTTTGTTTTGCAAACACAGGAGCAGAGCCTGGTTGAGCAGCCCCTTCATTGTTAATGAATCCAGCAGGCTGCTGCCGACTCCCTCATTTGCCTGTTGCAACATCCTGGCCACAGCGCTGCCAGAGCTGACAGACTCCCTGACTTGTGGCCACAGTAGCTGGCAGGTGATTTCCCGCCTCACAGATCCATCTGCTACCGGAGGAGCCAAGGTGACAAATTTGTGGGCTCTACAAGTACTTTCGGGCGTTCTATGGTTTCATAAAAGGCAACAAAATAGACAGTCAACAAAAATGATCATTTATCGTTCTATTTGAGCATTTTCTCCATTTACTTAAGAATTCTTTCATCAAAAAGTCAGCAAACAGGTATCTCCCGATGTAGAATCTCTAGATAACCCTTCCAGTGTAGGGTAACTTGCCATTTCATTTACTTCCCTCACTGAAAAAAAGGCAGCCTTCTTCCAGATTAAAGCAACTTCTCCATGCATTCACGAGAGATTACTTTGCTGCTCTGCAAGGTGCACCACATCAAATACACATAGACCGTGCGAGCAGGAGATTGACACAGAGTGGTAAGCTAAGTAAAAGTGGTTGAAGTAAAGGGGCGGGGGCAAGCAAGACAGCGAGACAGGGAGATCAGATCAAGTTCAGTCCTAAAAGCGCTAAGGCAAGAGTGAGCCAATTGGCTAAAAGCAAAGGTCTTAGCTCAGTTCATTCGGGGCCTCTGCAACACACAAATCCCCAAAACTTAAAAATCTTAAAACCTCAGGCAGAAAACCAAAGACAGTTGATGATTTACAGAATGTTTTTTTTTTATGGAAATAGATGAAGACATGAATTGTTTTGTAGCATGGATGATGATGTCACACTAAGAACGTAAAGCTTTGAAACACATTTAAGTAAACAGCTTTTTCTTTTTTTTTTTAAGAAAGAGCACAACATGTCATTCAAATCTGGGGCACTCTTGTCTACAAGCAATTTGTTCTTTTGTTGCTCCGTGTGCTTTATTTTCATCTTCTTCTATCGCAAGAGAAGAGCATATAAGGGCTTGATGGAGTGGTGAGACAGAGACAGGATGACACGAAGTGAGAAAAGGAGTCAGCAGATGAGGAGAGAGGGAGACCAGGGAGGCCAATGTCAATCCCACGGCAAACAGCAGCGGATAATCATGGGCTTTAGGAAAACACTGTGTCCATAATGCTATTACTCAGGATTACCTACTCCAGCGGAGAAGGCGAGACTCTCTTCACAATGTGCCACAGACCTTTCAGATAATCATCTTATCACAGATGACAAACCCAGAAGAAACATCCCATTATTCAAGAGGGTTGGAAAAAAAAAATAAAAAAATCTGCAGCATGTTTGGATGAAGACATATTGCAAGTCAAAATTATTGGAGTGGAAAAATATCAGATTTTGAAATTAGCACGGCAGTCGCTTCCACACTCGCCCTCTTTCATTCTCTCACTGTCTCTTTCTCCCAGGGTGCTTTCTCCTTTTCCCGCAGGGCAATTAGAGACAAGATTTTACGCATTGTTCAGGTTATCAATTAGCCATAACACCTTCCCCTCTGATTGGTCTGTAATGAACATAATGGTTTTAACAGTCAGGAGTTGCAACTCTTAGAGGTGCTGTGCTAATGGTGTCGCCACGGCGATGGAGTCACAGTAACAGCTTTGCAGAAAAGCAGAAGGAGGAGGAGGTGGTGGTGGGGGGGTGGTGGTAAGTCAGCTCTCCCTAACACATCTCTAATTAGAGCTCACAGTCAGTCATTACTGATGTAATAGGGTGTAACACTAATGGCTATCAGGCAAGCCCCCATAAACAACAGAGGAAGGGGGGCTCTTGTAAGGTGAGAGGAGCAGAAAATTTATGGAGAAGGGGGGCTCATGATGAGGAGGAGAGGTGAGGCGGAAACTTGGGGGGGGTCCAAGGAGTGATTTGGGAAAAGAGTGCCTTGCAACAGAGAAGGTTTTTAAGTATATTGGTCAGACAAGGTCAGCGCCCGTTAATGGAAAGACTCTTTGATGATGGTGAAATCTGTCATGTTAGACAGGCCAGATGCAGAGACTGACAAGACAATAAGAAGAGAATAAAAATGAAGGAGGCACGAGTAGTCTGTTGGTTTAGGGGGAACAGATGAACGGAAAACAGCCAGTATGACTGCAGGTAGGAAGGCAGCGAGGCAGACTCATAGTTAACCACTTTGGCACTTAGACCTTGTTAGCACTGATGCACTCCGCAGCCCATTCAGCTACTGATGCATGTTTTTACACTTTTCGACACAAAATTGCAGCTGCTGTAGCAAAACAGTGTAATGGGGGTAAAGACAAGTGAATTGGATGGCAGGGAACCAATGTTGGGAGAAATTGAAAGTGAGTGTCCTGCAGAGAAAGAGCTGAGAGTTCTTCTTACTGCCCCCGTGTAAGCGAGGGAACAAAAGTCTGACGGGTTTTTATGAAGAAGGTTTCGTTTCGTTTTTTTTTTTTTTAGGATTCCCATTACAGAATTGTAGAAGCTAATCTCTGATCAACAAATAACATCCGTGTGACTATGTTTAAGAACTAATTATGACATGTCACACTGTAACCGAACTGGATCATAGCACATATTCATTACAAAATCAGATGGCAATAACTTCCACACTGAGGAGACAAATTTCTAAACATATTCTAAACAAATTAAAGTCAACAAATTACTCCAGTATCAACCAGTGTGGGATAGGCCTCCTATATAGTTTGCTAACTTCTGTCTTCAGTCTCACCTCAGAATGTGTAATAAACTGGTCTTCAGCACAAAAGTCAGCAGTTTCACGATGAAGGCTCAGAAAATGAAAGTTAAGACGCGTTCTGGGTTACAAAATTGTCATTGCCAACGTTTTCCTTTTGCTGATTTGAACATGCCGGCATTTTGCATGACGCAACACCATCACAAATGCTATACTCCACAGCCATTTCATGTTAGAAAATGCTTATTATCTGGCAAATTCCTTTCCTTTCGAAAGGAAGGAAGAAAGAAAAGATAAACACATGGTTAGGCTTAATTATTAAATACATGCTTGCACGATGGCATCATGTTGCCTGAACACTTGCCTATAAAGAAAACCCAACATTTTCATGCATTAATAGAAATAAAGAACAGAATAGAAAAATACTTAATAATCCCCCAGTGGGGGAAATTCAAAATAATGTGAAGCATGAAGAAAATTTCCACGTATAATCAACTTACTCAGAATCCGACAGTGGTTGTAATGAAGTAACTATCAGTTACATAAAAAAAAAAAAAAAAGGAGATGAGTTTCATAAAATGCTATTTTATTTAACCATAGTGTTTGCAGGTTTTCAAAGTAGACTTGTAGGGTTACTGTCAGAACATAAAAACACTTCTAATAAACACTTTGATTTGTTGAGGAGCCGATAAAGTAAGCATTGTTAAACCCAGTATGGGTGACTGAAAGGTGGCGGTATCACAGTAGACATGTACTTGTCTTCAGTGGTTCCATTTCACGATAATATTAACTTTTTCTCCACAGTGCCTTCGAAAAAAAGATGACAATTTCAGTTTCACTGCATTCATTTGACAGCTTTAGTTACTTTTCAAGTTACACTGTTTAACGTTTAGGGAAATCTAATAACAATCTAATTTCCAAAAGATTTTTTGGGGAATCTGTTGTAAACAGCTCCACCGAACAGTTATTTTCTATCTTATTTCACCCGTCCCCTTAATTAATGTTCATGTGGTCACAGATTTGTGTATCGGGACTCTTAATCATCTCGTAATATTCTACGATTTATCTGTACAAAACTGTATGTAAAAATGATTCAAACCAGCCCAACAGGAACAAAACACACTGTTTTCATACTGACACTTCAGTGACATCTTGATATATTGCAATATTTACAATATGTCAGCCAGAGGGACCAAGCCGGTACTTTTACTTTAGTACTTAAATTACATTTTGCTGCTTGTATTTGAGTACTTACATGTAAGTAGAGCTTTTATTTACAATGGGTCATCCTTACATTGCTGTATAGGTCTTTTAATCAATTAAGAGATGTGGTTACTTTTCCTATCCCTGCTTTGATCAAATACTTAACGCTTAAATTAATTCACACTGTCCACACAAAAGCTGAGGTCTCACATGTAAAATATAGTGTTTGCAAGCATAGGAACACAGTGAGAAAATCTGCTATCAGATACATGATGCTAAATGTATGCATTTGTTCTCTTGTGACACCTAAGAAGAAGTCTTGAACCTTGAAAGAATATTATAAGTGTAACCTATTGTGAAGCTTTACTGACTCCAGGGGCAGTGGTGTGGCCTTTGAGGAGCTGCAGGACTTCAAGTTCTCTTTTCCTGAACTCGATCTTGAAAGTGTGTGTGCGTGTCTGTGATTGTGTATATCTGAGACTTAGGGAGGGGGGGTGGCTCCTTAGTTGCCTAAGTGTCGTCCCTCTTCCAGAATTTGAAATAAGGTCATCATCCCCAGGAGGCCTCAAGTCAAAGACTGCCTTTTTCATCTGCCCTTTAACTCTCCTCATTGCCTTTTTTCTTAACTTAACTCTTCGCCTTCTTCTCTGTTTGCTCCTTCTTTTTCAACTTTGTTGAAGTAATGTTTTTCTATGTTCACCAGGCTCCAAAACAAAGCATGAACAAGAAATAAAAACATAACAATGACTCAGCCTCTCCAGCTGAGCTTATTTCAAATATCATGCATTTCCTCAAAAGTTGGAGCTTGCTTTTTTTGCTCATCTATTTTTGTTGGGGCTTCACAAAAAAAAAAAAATAAAAATAAAAAAATGTTCCAATAATGTCATTGGGGATTAACACAGTAATTTGATTGGAGAAATGAATTTTATGGCTGAGCAAAACAATAAGAGAAATAGCACTGTGCGTTGATAAGACAGGTAATAAGTGTACTAAAGCTTGTGGCCTGTGTAAAATGTGTGTGCATGTGTGTGTCTGGAGAAGCACAGATGCATATCCAATAGGATGCAGAGTGGGCAGGACAATAACTCTCTATTCTTATGCTAATCAAAGAGGCCATTAATGTTTACATTCAAAATCAGGCCTTGCAAAGAAATACATTCACTGCCCGCTAAACTGGGATAATTAGTTCCCTCTTAAACCCATATTCCATTTACTCAGGTGAATCCATCTGAGTTTTATCAAATTTCTGCTTCATTTTGCATAATAAAACAATTTAAAAGATAATGACATATTCAGACTACTCTCGGAAGAAGAGCACCTATAAGAAAATAATGTGTAAAAAGGGGCTTTTTGTTCTATTTTACTTGTATCTGAAAATACTTTAAAGTGTTTCCTGTAAGTCAGAGCGAACGATTTATGAATAAATTAAATCTTTAACTGTACACAGCTCAATGGAGATTAGTGACTGATGTTTTAAACGCGTTGCCGATTTTCTGTACACTTTGGGTAAATGACATCTAACATTAAACTGTCAAAACAACACTTTAAAGCTGTGTGTATTTCTCATTTCAGGGCACTTAGATCTACAGAAAACCCTTGAAATCATCTTTTCAGCCTCTCTTTTCTCTCTTACAAACTTGTTTCTTTTTTTAGTTTCTGCTAAGAGGGGGCCATGCATGCACAGTCACTTGCATCTACACATAAAGCTGCCAAGTTTTTCCCGAAGAATGTTTCAGCAGCCGCCACACGTCGTTAGTCCACAACTTTGGGGCATCGTAAACAGAAGACTTGGCTTGAGCAAGTCACTTTTCCCACTGAGTCTGACTGAGTGTGCGTATGAGTGTGACAAGGAGAGCATGCAATGTGTGCAGGTGCAGGAGCCAGTAATTTCACTCCACAAAGACCTTAGAATTATCGAAACGCAGCAAATTTCCCTCTCTTATTTTACCCTGTACGTGATGTCTGTTTTCCCATATTCCTTTGTATTACAGACATTTACCTCACTGAAAACACTTGAAAACATGGTTTATATAGGTAAGTAGCTTCACTTTTGTATCTATGTATATGTGTGTGTGTGAGCTTCTCACTCACTCACACACACATATACACACTCGGTGTAATGGATAGGAGCTGGCTGAGGGCGTCTGTCAGGGGCGACTGTTCTAATCAGAGCAGTGGGGAGAGAGATAAAGGAGAAAATAATGAGTGTGGCATCGGGCCTTTCATAGCGCAACAAAAGGCCACGGGATCAGATAGACACACACAATGTGGAGAGGAGAGGAAGGGAGGAGAGGAAGAGGGGGGAGAAAGAGAGGGGGAGAAAAAGAGGGATGGGAGGAGGCAGCACGGTGAGAGAACGAGGGGATGGCCGGGGAAAGGGTTCGCAAATATGCCTCCTTGCACTGCAGGTGATGTAGGCAGCGTTGCAAGATGCAAGCTTATGTCTGGCTTCACTTGCAGGATGCCAACGAACTGAGGGGATGGATGTTTCTATGACAACATCAATCATTTTAGCACAGTCTGTAAGCAGGAGCTGATTATGAATGCGCTTGCCAGTACACATCCTTCCATTTTCTGTCTTAAAATACTTTGCTGGCCCCCTGCCCTCTTTCTTACTGCTGATTAGTGCTGCTTCATTTACTGCGTGTGATAATTTCCAGTCATCCTTTGATTATTAATGCTTAATTTACCCAGATTACACTCCTTTGATTATTAATGCCTAATTTAGCCTGATGACACCAATCATTAGACAGTGCCCGAACTGAAAGCAAACAACCTCAGTGGTCTTCCAACGTACCGATACGGCCTCTTCTATATGAGATAATAATACTGTTCTGAGAGGCCAGCAGGCCAGTGATTGTTAAGTCAATGCCCACATTTTTCACCCAAAATAAAATCAAACTTTAAAGGGAAAAGAAATACTAATTAGAAACTGCAAGCTAGGAGAAATGAGCAGGCAGACTCAGAACACAAAATCCTATTCAGAGACTTAATGAGCTTGTCGAAGCTGAATAATTGATTTCTTATTCTAGCCAGCAGCTGTTGACCCAACCAGGGAGCGTTTTGAATGGAACTGAAATATGTTGTGCTCTGACTTGGCACTATTGGCTTTCTGGTAACAAACCCATTACCAAATACTGTCACGGCCCTCACATCTTCAAGTTTTATTTCAACTCAAACTTGGGGTTTTCACGTTTAATTGCAGGCAAATATACTCCGGCTCACTTTAACATCCATCACAAATAACACCCTTGACACCTCAATCCTCCAACAGATCCTGTTTAACATTCTAGACGGGAGACAATTGAATAAAAGGCAGTTTGATTTTCAGCTGTAGAGGCCCAGTGAGGTAAACTCTCCCAGCGTTGGGAACCACAGTCCATATCAGATTGTAGGTGTTTTATGTTTCGCTCATTTGCTGCGGAGTGATTCTTTGTTGTCCTGTGTGGACGATCATATCCTGGGGGCTCTTGGGCAGGAGCAGCATAGAGCACCCTGTGTGTGAACCACAGCCGCCCAGCGTCCCTGTAAGATGACCTTACGGAAAATGGGCCTAATTATTACCGTGACAGCCCATGCTATCATATTCTGCCAGATCAGTCACTACATAGGAGAGAGAGGGGGGGAGAAAAATTAACAGAAATATAAACCACAGTGCAACCAACCGCCCCCCCCCCCCCCTCTTGCCTAAACTGAGCCCATTTATTTTTAATACCCTAATCACCAGGTCCCAAAGGTGGTTTGGCTCTCACTCACCTGCACAGACAGACATAGGTGAGTACAGGTAAGGCGGCAGAGGAGGAGGACGATGGGGAGCAGATGCAGTGGCTTGTGTTATAGTTCTGGTCAAGACATGAAAACTCACGAAAGCTCATGTTGCACTTTCTCATTCTCTAGCAAAATAATTGGCTGAAAAGTTGCCAGCATGCAAACTTCATTTCGAACTTTCTTCCTGTTAAGAAGATAGCTGGACAAGGTGCTGGAACAGAAAAGAGACAGCGGGCTGGGAGGACACGGTGATTACAAGATGCAGAGTTTAAGGTAGACAGCAGTGATTAACTCAAGGACTGTCCTATTCCAGAAGCTGTAGTCATGAGGGCTGGATCATTATATGATAGATTTCAGGGCTATTTGCCTGGTTTTGTTCCCAGAGACAGTATTCCAAGAGACACCCTGGGAATGGGACATACTACACCAATGACTACCTCCGTGAGAAAAATGCTGCAAATATCAATGCTTTGTGCCGGCGTGTGCTTGTTGCTAATGTTTTTACTGGCTTGCTTTCATACCGGGCTGTTAGAGGTCACAGCACAGTTTTCATAAAAACAAAAACAAACACAACAGCAAGTTTAGACAATAAAACAAAATATTTAAAAAGTTCTGCTTTTTCTCAGTATAGTGTGTGGAATTACGCTGCTCCTTTCCACCTTCATTGCAGCTTTATTGAGCTTTTCAAAAGGAAGATTCCAGTCTTCTACAATCTGGGTTTTGCACAGTATTTGTATATCTTTTGTCTCAAGTGTTATGGCAGTGTGCTCCGCAGGTTCATTGCTGCATGATGAAAACACATGGGCATTGGACAAGTTCTACACACTAAGCAAGAAAACAATAAAAGCAGCAAAGCCTCACTGTAACATCTTTATATTGAGGAAAATCAAAAGGAAGCACACAAAAATTCCTGCAATTGTCTATATTCCTCGAAAAAAACCCCGTGTATAAATAACTACTGTATTACATTAGATTAAATTAATCTGAAGCCACTGAGTTGTTGTGTCTGTTGTGAAGGATGTTTACATTGTACAATATTATCTTCAAAATCAGTTCAGCTAAAGTGAAGATTTGTCTTAAATGATGGTCTGCTAGTGTTTGGTTTAGCAAGTCCTCCTATTTTCACAACAAGCTGTAAATCTATGTTTTTCGAGAATGACAAAAATTCATTAACAAACATAAGCCAGTACATTCTGAACCAGCTAATATACCTGTAGGAATATTAATCTATCTTAAGATGTCACATAGCTATGGTTTAAGTTGGATGACTTGCTTATATTTCAGGAAAGATCACATTGTCCCCCACACATGAAGACTTTTCTAAAATTTCCCACTATATCAAACAGACGGCTAATTTTGGCAACAAAACACCAGGAGATCATCCTGGATCAGTAAGGTCTCTGGCAGACAAAAAAATTCACAGCAGTCAGATTGGCTGTACAAGCTCTTCTATGAAAGCACAAACAAATGTGCAACACAGGGGTCAGCGAAGGCAACCAGGCCCAGCAGACTAACAGAGACATCAAGCTGACTTCCATTCAAAATGGGAAGATACATGTACCACAGTGGCATCATTTTGAAACTGGCAGAATCCAGGGAGACCCTGTTACACTTATCTGCACTTCAGAGCAGCCTGGCCAGAACGAAGCGGCCCATTTCTATGACAAGGAAAGTATAACAGGTGGCAAACACATACACAAAAGCTCAAGAACTGGGGTGAGGAGAAATGCCAGCATGTGCTGTTCACTGATGAGTGAAAATCTGAAATGTTTGACAGTAATAGAGGGCAGTTTGTTTGCCACAAGAGTGGAGAGGGTTTTAAGGAGTGAAGCATGCTAGGTCTGCTGCACTACAGACGGAGTTGGGGGGCTTTGTCAGAATCAGTAGACTAATCAATGTTAAGAAGTACGTTTAGATTCTGATTCATCCTGTAGTACCATCAGGGAGGAGTATGATCAGTCCAAAAATTATCTCTGAAGGATGATAATGATAATAGAGAATAAGGAGTCATGTAACAGATGGTATGGCTCAGAGAAGCAGACTGTTAGGTCGTCGATTCAGTGTGAGATCACATGAGCATAGAAAACACAGAGGCAACCTATCCATAAAAAGAAATGTGGCAAGTTCTCCTTCCCTTAAAAAAAAACTGTTAGAGAATGCGGTCACAAAATGGTTGCACAAAATTGTATTTTTTTTGTCCTGCACATTTGTATGATGATTCAAACATTTAGATAGTACTGTGAA